>NC_061122.1:125065215-125137815 GCF_002878395.1 Capsicum annuum | reverse complement strand
TATATATATATATATATATATATATATATATATATATTATACTACTATAGCATATGTTTTATTTAAAGTAGTACGTATAGTCATATATAATTATATATTGAATGGTACGTATATATGTGTAATTGCTTATATATTTTTTTTAAAATATATATTGTATATTGGAGTGTATATAGTGTATATTGGAGTGTATATAGTGTATATTGGATTATTTATTTATTTTTTAAACGGGTTTGACCGGTTTTTAACCTGGTTTGACCGGATTTTGGTGGGTTTGACCGGGTTGAGTTAAGTGGACCGGGTTAGAGTGGGTTTTAATTTTTTTACTGTTTGGCCCGGCCCAGCCCGGCCCAGTTAGCGTCAAAATCGGCCCTTAACCGATCCTCAACCCGGTTAAAATGGAAGGGCCGGTTCCGGGTTGGCCAGCCCGGCCCGGCCCGCTTGACACCTATGGGTGAAATCAAGAAACACACAGAAATAGAGATAATTGCTGAAAATATTCCCTTTCATAAATACAAAAATAATGATAAAAATATATGATATATACATTCAAAATGGATAATAGGAGATGAACGAAAATTTAGGTAGATCTAAGGACACACTATAAATAACTATTTACAATTCTAAGACACGTCCATATATGATAATACAACAAAATTATCAGTCAAAGTACCGCTAAATATAAAAATACACATAAAATTGTTGATTAGCGATGTAGGGGATGAGGTCGTTGTTGTTCAAATTGATTCTAGGATGGAATCCTCAATTTGCAGCTTTCTCCAATACCGTTGTTCTCTTTCATTACTTTTACATACCATCTTCAAAAGCACAATTAACATACTTATAATAATTGAAATTTTGAGTTAAAATCATACCCTACAGTTGAATCTCCTTGCTACAACCCTTCTCGCTTCAATTGGAATACCCGAAAACATTTGCACCCACAGTGAAATAGTGAATCGAAGAAACAATAAAAAAAAACGGCCTATAAGGTAAAAGAAAACAAACCATTCACATATTGAAATATGAGACAGTAGAGTGACTGAATTATATGGATAATTTATGTTGCTTCTGTTCACAAGATTTAATTAACTGATAAATCTTTTGAACGAGGAAAAAAACAAGACACTTATTATCACAAGGCAAATTTGGTTTAAATCGTATAGTCCGGGGATAAATTTAAATTTTTGCCAATAATTAATGATCAATATTTAAAAAGATTTTTAAAATGAGGTGTAAATATAGACAAGTAACGATTGATAATATATTTTAACGATAATTTTGTGAATTGTCTTTGAAAACGATATTTGCAACAAATGTCTAATATATCCAACATTTGTATAAAATGCAGTATTTTAGCATCATGTTCGCTAAATTCACTAAAATTAATGACATTTACAAAAAACATCATAATCTATTCGATGTTTGCATCAAATGTTACTATTTTTTCTACTTTTTTGCCAAATGTAGCTAAAATCAATCACATTTTTTTGCAACAAATGTCCTTATTTTATTGAAATTTTGAACCAAATGTCATCTCTATTACGATATGTGATATCAAATGTCATTGTTTTACGTTGTTTGTTCATAAACTAGATACCAAAGGGCCCATGCCAGTGTATGTATTTTTTGTTTCAATTTATGTGACACAAATAAAATTTAGATAATCAATTATATTTTTAATATGTTTTTATATATTTTAAGTTGTTAGTTATTGTAATTTATAATACTTTTTTGATATTGTGATTTACTATTTTAAGTTGTTAGCTACTATAATTTATAATACTCTCCAAACTTTTGTGGCATTGATAGTTAATTATATTTTTAAAATAATATAAGTTTTTAATTAATGTGATTTATAATACTTTTTCCTCTGTTTCAATTTAAGTGGCACATAAAAATTCAATAGTCAATCAAGTATCACGATTGAAGTAGCGAAATAAATATGTCTTAAATTACTTATAATAACTTATTAGAAGTGATATTGCAAAATTACTATACAAAATAGTTGTGAAAAAAATTTAAGTGGGTCTCATATAAGATGTAAAGTTAATTTAAAAGATCAACATTTAATTTATCATTTTAGTCTATTTTACCTTTTTATTAAATATTATTAATTTTTTTTAATACTTAAATGACTTAAATAATTAATTAGGTATGAAATAGTAAAATTACAGTTGAAGCTGCTAAAGCAGACATGTCATAAATGTCTATTTTTTTTATTAAATATTATTAACTTTTTAATATGTAAATGACATATAATAATGAAAGTCCGACCAACTATGTTGTATGGAGCGGAGTGTTGGTCAGTTCAGAAATTTCACATCCAGAAGTTAAAGGTGGCGGAGATAAGGATGTTGTGATGATGTGTGGTCATACCAGGAAAATAGGGTAAGGAATGAGATTATTCGGGAAAAGGTAGAGTGGCTTTGGTGGAGGATGAGATGCGAGAAGTAAGGTTACGTTGGTTTGAGCACATGATGAGGAAGGGTTCTGATATTCCAGTGGGGAGGTGTGAGACACTGGCTATTGATGGTTTTAGATGGGGTAGAGGTAGGCTAAAAAAATATTGGATAGAGGTGATTAAGCGTGATATGGAGTAGTTACAGCTTACGGAGGACATGACCCTTGATAGAAAGGTATGGAGGATGCGGATTAGGATAGATGGTTAGGGGTGGGAGTGCGTCGGTAACAGTAAGGGAGTGTTCTGTTGGGTTCATGATCAAAGTATGAATGGAAAATAGAGGGAACCAAGTGGAGGAAAAAATTGAGATAACACTCAAAATTGAAAGTGTACTAAAAATGGGAAAGTCTACTAAATTCCGTTGTATTGGTGGGAGAAGAAAAATTTCAAGTGTTTATATTAAGAAATACTTACTCCACATGGTAAGTTAGACAAGAACCAAAAGGTGCCTTGGGTCATCGTCGCTCGCTCGCTTGGCTCGGATTTGGCTTCGGATTTGGATTTAGATTTGTATTTGAAAAATGATCGATTGATGAGATTAATTTTTTAGAAAAAAATTATTTGAAACATAGGGAAAATTTAGTTTGATAAAACCAAAGGAAAAACGCAATAGTTTTGTTGCAGTTTTTGATTCTCCATTAACATGCATGCTTCTGCACGATGGTTGTGGCTTCTTGAAAAGACGCAACTCTTCTACTAAGAGACACACCATTTTGAGAAAAGTTATGACTGTTTTGGATGGTTGTGGTTGTTCGAACAAGACACATACTTTTTGATGAACAAACATCATTGTTCAGAAAGGTTACACCTTTCTGGTGAACCATTGCCATCTTTTGGAAGAAGCACCTAATGTCTATATAAACCTGCATTTGTCTATAGGTTTAGATACGAAAATTTCCTACATTAAAACATTTCTTACTTTCTGAAATACTCTCCGTTTGATCATCTAATCATTAAGTGAGTTCGAAGAGAATCCTATCGTTTGAGGTACCACTACAGTTGGATTATTAGGCCATTTTATCCTGGGAGGAAAATTCCATTACCTCGAGTACTTGAGGGGAATTATTTCCTTAATGACACTTCGTGAATTTGGAGGACTTGGATTTTTTTCTTGTTTCATCTAATTTTCTGAAAAACACACTTCTTTGAAAGGTCTCTTTAATCTTGTCTTAAGGGTGTTACATAACTTTATAAGTTTTCTTATTTTATACTTGAACTTGTATTTAAGTTTTTGTTGTCAAAATACAAATTCTTGTGTACCCATAAAACAACAAGCTTAAGGAAATAGATTTTGAAATCTGTATTGCTTAATTTCTGGAGATTAAAGATTTAATATTTCTACTCCATTTAAACTTAACTAGTGGTTTGAAGAAATAAAATATTCATCATAAGTGAAAGATCACTCGGTTGATGATTGGAAGTCATAAAAACTTCATCGTTAAACTAGAAACATGGGGTGTTTAAAGTTGCTACAACTTTATAAGTAGTATTTCGATATACTAAATTTACTATATTTTTGTGATAGGAAAATGACTTCTGACAGTCAAGTGAATGATGCTTCAACGACTATGGCAGCAACTAATGTTGCCACAACGAGTCATACGAGTGCTCTGCAGGTAATGGCACTAGCGAAGAAACCCAGAAAATTCACGGGTATTGATTTCAAAAGGTGAAAACAGAAGATGTTCTTCTAACTTACAACTCTATGCCTTCAAAGATTCACATTGGAAACACTCCGATTTCCTGTGCAGAAATTACATTGGCCTCCAAAATGAATTGTACGATGTGTATAGTAGAATGAATATGGAAAAAGAGTTATGGGTGCGCTAGAGTAAAAATACAAGACTAAGGATACTGGAACCAAGAAGTTCTTCGTTGTAAGATTTCTTGAGTTTAAAATGATTGACAGCAAGTCTGTTGTATCTCAAGTCCACGAACTGCAAGTTATCATCCACGATCTCCCCGTGGAAGGTATAAGTTTGATGACTACCTTAGTTGAACATATTAAAAAGTTCTTAATGTTCACATGAACTTAATTATTGGTATGGTTGTGAACGAGGCGTTTCAAGTCGCGACAATAGTAGAGAAGTTACCACCTTTATGGAAGGACTTCAAGAACTACTTGAAACATAAGCGAAAGAAGATGACAGTTGAAGATATTATAGTAAGACTGTGCATTGAAGAAGACAACAAAGTCACAGAAAGAAGGTCCAAATAAAGTTCTGCAATAAGTGGAACAAATATTGTAGAAGACGGCCACAACAACTCCAAAAAGCAAAGAAAGATAGACATGAATGCAATCAACCTAAGAAAAAATTCAAGAAAAAAAGCTTTAACTATGGAAATATAGGCCACAAGTTAATGGATTGTCACGCCTCAAGAAAAGGAAAAATAAGGACCAAGCAAATATGGCTGAATCTAAGAAAGAAACAGACGATCTGTGTGCTATGCTGTCTGAATACAACTTGCTGGAAAATTTTTGAGAATGGTTGATGGATTCTGGTTCCACTTGCCACATTTATGTAAATAAGAAGTTGTTTGCTTCTTTTGCTCCGGCTCAAGGTGAAGAGAAAATATATATGGCCAACTTCACGACTACAAAAATTGAAGAAATAGGAAAAGTCTGCTTGAAAATGACATCAGACAAAGTGTTGACTTTGAGCAATGTCCTGTATGTACCAGAGTTACGGAAGAACTTGATTTCTATATCACTTCTTGGTAAAAATGGATTCGAATATGTATTTATTTCCGAAAAAATTATACTTAGTAAAGGAGAAGTGTATGTAGGAAAAGGCTACCTTGCTACGGGTCTATTCAAAATGAATATAATGAATGATGAAATCATTAAAATTTTATTTTCTTCTGACTTGCTTGAGTCTTATGATTTGTGGCATGCACGATGAGGACATGTCAATTACAAAATATTACGAAAACTGATTAACATAGAAGTTTTGCCAAACTTTGAGTGCAATAAATTAAAATGTCAAACATGTGTGGAATCAAAGTATGCTAAACATCCATATAAGTCCGTTGAAAGGAATTTCAATCCTTTACACTTAATACACACTGACATTTGTGATATGAAGTCAACACCATCTCGTGGTGGAAAAAGTATTTTATAACTTTTATTGACGATTGCACTAGATATTGTTATGTCTATTTTATAAACAATAAGTATGAAGCAATAGGTGCATTTAGGCAATACAAAATAAAAGTTGAAAATCAGTTAGAGGAAAAGATCAAAACTATAAGAAGTGAGAGGGATGGAGAATATGAATCTCCCTTTATAGAAATATGTGTAGAGAATGGAATTATCCATCAAACTACGTCTTCGTATTCACTTCAATCTAATGGAATTGTGGAAAGAAAAAACTAAACCTTGAAAGAAATGATGAATACCTTGCTTATAAAACTCATTAGATGGTAATGGAAAGAGTTTTGGGGTATCTTAAATACACTTAAGACTATGCTTTGCATTATAATAAATATCCCACAATACTTAAAGGATATAGTGATGCAAATTGGATCATTGGATCGAATGAAGTAAAATCCACAAGTGGATATGTATTTACTATAAGTGGAGGAGCAGTCTCTTGGAAATCATCCAAACAGACATATATTGCCCGATCTATAATGGGATTAGAATTTATCATATTAGATGAACCCGGTGAAGAAGCAGAAGGACTCCGTAATTTCTTGGAAGATATTCCTTATTGGCCCAAACCATTGGCACCAATATGTATACATTGTGATAGTTAAGCTGCAATAGGTAGGGCAGGGAGCATGATGTATATCTGTAAATCTCATCACATAAGACATACACATAATACCATTAGAGAACTCCTCTCTAGTGGAATTATCACTGTTGACTATGTGAAGTCAAAGAATAATATATCGGATCCAGTTAAAAAAGGATTGCATAGAGAAGGAGTTTGGAGGACATCATAGGGAATGGGTTTACGGCCTAAGATAGGTCCGCATGGTGGTAACTCTACATAGCAGACTAGATATCCCAAGATCTAGGTTCAAGGAGATCAAACAAAGTTATATCTAACAGGTTCAACATTGTCAATATATCAAACCCATTCTCATGATGTAGACAATGTTTAGTAAACCAGGATAAGAATTATGGAGTGAAGTCTTTTAATAATTATCTAAATTTGGGAAATTTGATCAAATAGTTTAATCTACAGGATTTAATATTTAGAAATCACCTATGTGAGGGCAAAGTGGAAGCCGTTTCAAGGAGAATGTTAGTAAAAGACTATTATCTAAGCTCTCATGAGACTGGGATGTGTTCATGGATGAAACGAACAAAACCATGAGAATAATAAACGATAAAAGGCTGGTTGAGTGACATGTATTTTATAGGTATACATTAAATCTCGATGATTCAAAGATATCAAATCCACCAATTGATCGAGTGCATCCGATGCATGTTAAAGTTCAAAGGGAAACCCACTTATCCAAATGCACTCAGTCTTTGCTTGATGATCACATACTTATTCATAAAGTTTTATGAAAAAATAGTCATTCCCTATTCATATGGGGTATTGTTGGGTTCAAGATCAAAGTGTAAATGGAAAATGGAGGAAATCAAGTGAAGGAAAAATTAAGATAACATTCAAAGTGGAAAGTGTACTAAAAAATGGGAAAGTCTACTAAATTCTCCCACATTGGTGGTAGAAAGAAACTTTCAAGTGTTTATATTAAGAAACACTTACTCCACATGGTAAGTGAGGCAAGAACCAAAAGGTTCCTTGCGCCATCATCGTCATCACTCGCTCGCTCGACTTCAGCTTCGGCTTTAGATTTGTATTTGGATTTGGATTTAGGAATCGATTGATGAGACTAATTTTTTTGACAAAATTTATTTAAAACATAGGGAAAATTTAGTCTGATAAAACCAAAGGGAAAATGCAATAGTTCAGTTGTAGTTTTTATCCACCATTAACGTGCATGCTTCTGCATACAGAAACAAATATTGCGGTTGGTTAAAGAGATGCAACTCTTCTACTAAAATACACACTATTTTGAGAAAAGGTATGAATGTATTGGATGGTTGTGGCTATTTGGAAAAGACACACACTTTCTGATTAACAGAAATGATTGTTCAAAAATGATACACCTTTCTGGTAAACCATTACCACCTTTCGAAGGAGGCACCTAATGGCTATATAAACCTGCATTTGTCCACTTCTTTAGATACAAAAATTTCCTGCATTAAAACACTTCTTTCTTTCTGAAATACTCTTCGTGTGTTCATCTAATCATTGAGTGGGTTCGAAGAGAATTCGATCATTTGAGGTACCACTACACTTCGATTGTCAGGCCATTTTATTCTAGGAGGAAAAGTCCATAAACTCGGGTACTTGAAGGGAATTATTTCCTAAAGGACATTCCGTGAATTCGGAGGACTTGACCTTTTTTCTGTTTCATCTAATTTTCTGAAAAACACACTTCTTTGAAAGATTTTTTTGATCTTGTCTTAAGGGTGTTACCTAACTTTATAAGTGTTCTTGTTTATACTTGAACTTGTGTTGAAGTTATTGTTGTTAAAATACAGATTCTTGTGTACCCGTAAAATAAAATGCTATTTATTTGTGTCTGTAGTTTCTTGTTCGTGGTGTTGAGTGATGTCTATAGTTTTGGATTTATAATTTTAGTATCATTCTGTAGCTTTAGTATTATCTTATGGCTAGCGTTGTTAGTTTATATATGTTTATGTTTTATGTTTGTTATATTGTTATTGGTTCTAAGTCGGGGGTTTATCAAAAACAAACTCCTACTTCACCTGAAGTAGTGGTATGGACTGCGTATACTCTACCCTCCCTAGACCCCACTATGTGGGAATTCACTGGGTATTCTGTTGATGTAAATGATATATAATAATTAATTAGAAAGATATAGTAAAATCACTGTAACTCCCCAAATCTGGTACCCGAAATGCTACTCGGTGCTCATGACCCCGAAGGATCACAAACTAACCCATGACTGATATCTATAGCTATATACTATATAATATACTGTATATGTATATAAACTGTAAAAAAATGGAATAGAAGTTGTATGGCCGTAAGGTTCAAACTGAATAGCTAATAAAACACAACAAAAGTGTAGAGTATCGAATACCCAAAATAATTAAAATACTATCTGATTCCAAAATCGCATGCTATAAAGGGAGTAACAAAAAACAAAGATGCACGTGGATTTAGGAAAGCATAAACATGGACATGGAAAATTTGTAACATACCAGTGATTACATCAGGAGAATTTTCCTGATTCTGTCGGGTCTAAAGAGCATATAGTCTGTTTGGACGTTGCCCACTAGCAGCGTTGGAAGTGGCACCCTGCTGATTCGGGCAACCGAACTGAGCTATGGAATGGTTTTGCTAATACTGAGGACCTGACTATGGACAATCTCTAACCTTATGGCCTGGCTTGACACATCCAAAATCACTGCCAGCCCTGCAAGTACCCTGATGGTTCTTGCCACAAGTCTAGCAATGAGGATAGGTGCGGGCATTGCTAACACTGCCCTAAGGCTTAGAGCCTGGAGCTCTATCTCTGTTAATGTCTAGAGCACTGGCGGAGGAAGGTGCTGGGATTTCTGGCTTAGGATGAAATTAAGAACAGTTTCCTCCTTCTAATTTGGGCTGAGAAAAGCTAAAACTGGCTGACCTTGCTCTCTTTTTCTGCCTCTCCCTAGTCCTAATCTACTCCTCAACTTGCTGAGCATGAGTCATAAGCCTGGCTAAAGTCATATCACTATTTAGCATCGCCGATCTACACTCATTTACCATGCTATCATTCACCCCTAACACGGACTTGCTCATCTTAGCTCTACTGTCCACAACTACATGAGGTGCATATCTAGCTAATTGAGTAAATCTGAGAGAGTACTCTTTAACCGTCATATTTCCCTACCTGAGGTTGATGAAATCTAGAACTTTTACCTCCCTCAGCTTTTGGGGAAAGAATCTGTCTAAGAAAGCCGTGAAAAATTCCTCCCACTCTACAGGACCTGCATTCTTTATTTTCTCAAACTTCCACTGTTTGTACCAAGTATGAGCAACATCCTATAACTTGTATACAGCTAACTCGGGACTCTAAATAGAAGTAACTCCTATGATATCTATGACCTTTTGGACCTGGTCAATGAATTCCTTAGGGTCTTCATCAGACTTAGACCCGAAGAAAGATGGAGGGTTCATTCTGGTGAAGTCCCGAATCCTAGCTGCAGCTAAGTTGGCCACTAGGTTGGCCAAAATGATTGCTAGACATTCATTTGAGGTTGCAAAAGTCTGAGCAAGTGTGGTGAATATGAATCTAAACTCCGCATGTGAAAAATGTTCTCCCAAAGGATCTTCGGGCTAAGGAGCTGGCTGGTTTCTTATCTTTGGAGGCATGTTCTGAAATAAAGAGAAGAACAGATTAGACAGAGAGTTTAACTTGAGATTATTCTCTTTAGCACGACATGAATACTAAAAGTAGGAAAAATGTTTCATAAAACATGTTATAGCCTCCTGTACATAAATATGATGCGCAACACACCCATGTGCAAGACTTTACTATATGTGGCTTTCAGACTTCCTAGGATACTATTGAACCTGGCTCTGATACCAAGTTTGTAACACCCTAATTATCTGAACCAGAATGCTACACGGTGCTCATGACCCCGAAGGACCATAAGCTAACCCATGACTGATATCTGTACCTGTACACTACATAATATAACATAAAAATATGAAAACACGTACTGAAAGGCCATAAGGTTCAATATTGAAAATAATTTGAATATTAACAATATCCGAATAAAGTGGTATCACAATACCAAAATAAAAACTAAAATACTAAAGTCTGAATCTAGTCTGAAAGCCTCTAACTATCTGAAGTAGGGAGTGAAAGGAACATGTCTCCAACTAACTCCCGACTACTGAAAGCCAAACTGAATACTGAAGTAATAAAGTAGTAATCATGTCCTCGAAGAATGAGGACTCACTGCTAAATCTGACTGCTGAAAGTTGTAATGCTACTCCTTCTCTGGAACTCGTGCCTCTGAACCTATGGTGTAATATAATAGAAAGCACCATAGCACAAATGCATCAGTACGTCTGAATGTACTGAGTGTACGAGTGAGGTAGGCTGAATGCATGGGGTTCATATGCATAAAAAAATACTAATATGAATAACTAGTATGAAAGTGAGAGTGCATACATGAATACATAGTAACTGTGATCGTGAAAACATGATAACTAAATCTATACACTGATAATGTGGTTTACTGATATCTAGCATGACTGATACTGGGGTTCTGATATGACTGATAACATAAGTGACTATTTCTGATAGTCCTAGTTTGATTGAACTATCTGAGTTCCTTACTGTAACTGAGTTGACTGTATCTGACAGTCCTAAAAATCTGAAAAACTATCTGAATTCCTTTACTAAGAATGATACTGAAACTGTGGAAGGTAGTTGTTTAACCGACATGCCCCATATGTGCCAATATAGCTAAACTGGGGTCCAATTTCTGCCCTGAATGGAAGGGTGTCAATACCGCACCACTGATAAAGACAGGTTATGAGAACTCTCTACTGGCAGGTACTCAAAATGAGAATAGTGGGAACCCTCTACTGGCATGTTAGGACACCTTATCTACCCTCAACTAGCAGGTATGATTTCTTAACTTACGCTGGCTACGTAGTTCTGGAAGTAAAGGATTGCCTCTATGAATCACACCCTCTACTGGCAGGTGAGTTCCCATCCTTGGGTTCACTCAGTGCTAACTTCTACTCCTAACTGAATAGACTAAACATGATTTACTGACTGTACATGGACTGAGTTTACTAAATTTTGTTGAATGACGGAATACAACTGATATCTGATAACTGACTAAGATCATGAGGTTTCCTGAGTAACATGACTGACTGAAGTCTATAGAACATGGCCTGATTAAGGATATCGTGAAACATGACATATCTCTACGGACACAACTATATTTTTCAGGTATAAGTACCCCCAGGACACGATGGAAGGAAACTGACACAACATGACTTATTTAATTATAAGAACAAGTTCATAATTCATAATGTCATAAGTAAGGAATTTCATACTTCACATGGTTATCGTATTCTTATTCATGGAAGAGAATACATTTAACACGAAACTACTTGCATGGTTTCAATATCATGAGCATTCCATAGCACAACAACCAATACATAACTATAGTATGAAAATTATGTTGAGTCATAAGGGATAGCATAGACTTGTAATTTGGGAATGATTGAGTCATGAAAACATGGTTTCTACTATTTTAAGCATTTTATCAAACACCTTGCATGCACTCTTTAGGGCATAGGTGTGTTCATCAAATTAAAAATCTAACACCCCCAAATTCACGGGTTTCAACCAACAAGCTCACATACTTCATGAAGATACATCAAGATCATGTGTTGTAACTCAATTAACAACTATAAATCATGAACACGATCATATCACAATCATACAACCATAATATATTATTTAAAATATGGTTCTTGGACTCCACGGATGAAAGAAATCCGTGGATGAACACTACATAAACCTTAGTGATTGAATCTTAAAAGAAAATCGACCTTTCTTGAATGTTCTTGGATTGGGAGTCTTAATTCTTGAATATCCCGTGGAGGGTGTAATGGAGTCTTAAAGTTAATTGAGAAGAAACCCTAAGTTTGTTCTTGGGAACAAAGGGGGTTAAGAGCTTTTGAAACTTAATTCCAATAGCTAAGTATGTATTTTTGGTGTTTTATGTCGTGGGGTAAGGTTTAGGGTGAGTAAAAAAGACCAAAATATCCCTACGAAATTACCTCTCATTTTCTGAAATTATCAGCTGATGACATGGGCTGATAAGCCGTTAGATCTGTGATAGCCCATCAGCCCAAGTAATCACCTGGGAGATGGAATTTTTGACATTCTGCCAAAGTCTGATGACATTGCTGATAAGTTGTCAGAAATGTCATCAGAAATGTGATAGGTTATTAGAAATATCGTCAGAATTGTGATAAGTCATCAAAAATGTCGTCACTCAATTTTCAGGCTGACATGCTGGAGTAAAATGGGGATAACTTTTTGCTCCGATATCGGATTTAGCTGTAATTGGTATTGTTGGAAATATAATTCAATTATATATCTCTTGGTGGGTTATGAGATAAAAAATTCATAGTATAACGATAGTTTTGCTTGTTTGAAGTTGACTATGGCAATATCCTTTCCAAGAATTCAATCAGTAAGGAATGTTTTGAGCCGTCTAATAGCTAGGACGTGTTTGAGACCTTAATACACATCAACTTTGATTATAAGACTACCAAATCACTAGAAATTATTTCTAATGAGCTTGACACATGGTTATACTATCGGTTAGGAATCTCGGAGTATTACATCAACCCTCCTATAGGAATAACCCCAAACAAGATGTATAGTAGCCTTACGCATAGGGGTACATCTCAAACTACACTGTCTATGTAGTACTAGAATTCAAGGATTGCTTCTAAGGATCATACCCTCCACTGAATAACAGGTGAATCCCCATCCTTGGGTTCACTCGATGCTGAATTCTACTCCTAACTGAATAGATACTGAACTGATTAACTGAACTTAACTAATACTAATGGTATTATTTAGCGGAGCTAAACTAAGTTCACTGAGTTATGTTGATTGACGTAATGCTACTGAGACATGATGAATGACTAAGATCACTGAGATTTTTGAGATTACTGAGATTACTGAATGGGACTGGACTGATACTGAGTTTACTAAGTTTTCCTGAGTCACATGACTGACTGAATTCTACTGATCATGGCTTGACTGAGAGTATCATGAAAACATGACATAGCTCTAGGCACATAGCTAAATTGTCGGGTACAAGTACCCCCAGGACTCGATAGAATGAAACTAACAAGGCTTAATACTTTTGATCACATGACCAATATTAACAATTTATAATTTCATAGTTGGGAATTTCATGAAGCACATGATCATCATAGTGTTGTATATGGATAGTAATGCGTATAAACATGGCATAATTTCATGCTTCTAATATTATGAACATCCCATCAAGCAATCACAATGCATAGGTTTAGTATGGGAATCATCTTAATCAAATAGGTATAGAATAACTTAAGAGGCATGACATGATCTTCGCACATGGAAACTAAGTACTTGATCATTATTCATTCATTGGGGCATATTATCAAACACCTTGCATGCACACTTAGGGCATAGGTATAATTATAAATTTAATACAACATGGTTTCACAATTTAACTCTATTGCATGAATATTAACCCTATACTAACATGGTTTCATAAAAACATCATAAAGATGCAATCTTAGCAATCATACAACAATAACAACATGAACATAATCAATTCAAAACAAGAACATCATGACATATAGTTTAAAATAAGGTTCTTGAGCTTCATGGACAAAAAAAGTTCATGAATCAACACTGTGCATACCTTAGTGTTTGATTCTACAAAGATTGATAGAGAGATTCTTGAATTTGAGTCTTGGAATTGAATTCCCAATTGAAAACCCTAGCTTGTTCTTGAGAGAAACTTGAGAGAAACAATATATTTTGGGTGAAATATGGATGAATCACGTATTATTGGGTTTATATAAGGGTGGAAAATTAACCCTTTTAACCCTTGGACGCGTATTTAAATTTTGTGAAAATTTCCTAATTTGGACCTAGGGTGTGACGTGGCGCTATCGTGCTGTGTCTCTGGAAAGTGACAAATGGGAAATTGCATGGTGGTGCGACATGGAGCTATCGCGTTGCCACTTTGTTTGCGACCTGGAAGTTTGGCGTGGCGTGCCTCTATCACGGAGCAACACTAAAAATTGACAATTGCCATTTAAACTGGGTCCGCTATGCGCTGATTGCTCAAGTGATACACTGTCTCACTAAAAAGGCTCTAACTCTTCGCCCGGGTGTCGAATTTGGTATCGATGGAAAGCTTATTGAATTTCCTATATCTATAAAAGTGGATTGATCGTTTAAAGCAAGTACTTAAAATCTTTGGGATAATTTTAGGCTAGGTAGAATTACGGGGTATTACAATCATGGAGCAAGCAGGGATGACGACATTCACTTGCTTTCTTCACTCTTCTATATATTAGGAATGTCAAGAAGTTATTTGTTTTTTGACATTTATTTCAAATGTCGCAGTATCTCCATTCTCTTATAGTGACTAATGCAAGTATAACTAACAAAACATTACTAATACATCATATTTTTCTTTATTTTTATACACTCTATGAAACAACCCCTTAAAGTGATTATTATATTTTGAGTGCTTTAATTTGACTTAATATTGATTTTAAAAGTAAAAAATAAATTAGATTTTTTATCTAAAACTATATATGTATGTAATGTATCAAATTTTTTCCTTTTTTTTTTTTTTAAAAATGTGTTTTATATCTCGGGGGTCTTAATCAATGTGCCATATATGATATTAACTTTTAAAAATTAATAAATATATTGTCACGATCCAAAAATTAAGGTCATGATGGTACTTGTCGAGGCAAGCCTTGACAAGTAAGCCTAATATCCAAATTGATATGAAAGAAGAATCAATACCAAAACTCAAGGAAAAATACCTAGAACGGAGTCGAACCAGACATAAATGTAGTAAAAGTGGAAATACATAATCAAAGATACCAATACAATATCCCAAAATATGGTGCCACAACATAAAAAGTACAAAACACATCTCGAATATCAAAAGATACAATAATAGTTCAAAAAGGACCACAATCTATCTCAGAATACTAAATAAGACATGAAAATAGACAGGAAGATGTAGTAGGCCAACTCCTGAAGCATAAGACATCCTCTATCTCGAATATACTCCAAAAGCCACCCTAATCAGCTATCCATAGAGCACACTCATACTTGGATCTGCACCAAAATGCTGCAGTAGAGATGGGATGGTCCATTTATACTCAGTAGATTTCATAGGCCGATTATGTAAAGTAGAAAATATAGCATATAAACACAAACTATAGACATGTCACCTGTAATCAGAAAATGTCCTAAACGATAGCCCAAATCGTCTCCACAAAAAGTTTTAATATATACACATATAACATATACTAATATAAGAAGAAAATATAGATATATAGGTATACTTGGTATAAATAGGGAAAAGGAATAAAAATAGACAAATATCATATCAAAATCAGAAATACAGTACAAAATAAGCACAATATATATGGAGTGCAATGAAGATGATGATGATAACGATGATGATGCATGAGGTCGTCGCACAACCTTAGAATACACCTATAGAGCTGTGCTCCCAAGGTAGTACCCATGGAGGGGGAAAAGGGGAGTGGAGTGGGGGGAAGGTCCGTCAACCCACAGACAACCAATATCTATAACTCCTCTTTGGCATATACAGCGGAAGAGGGTTTTAAAATATGTCATATTTTTATCAAAAAGGTAGTATCTTTAGTATTCCCACCGTGGTATCAATGTTTCATTCATGTATGACATAAGAAACAATATGTGCAGCATACAACAATAACAAGTGTATATAATATAAGATGTAATGAGAATGATTATGTGATGCACGAGGTTGTCGCACAAATTCTGTATACACAACAAGTATCTAATAACAAAGTTAATAACTCCTCTCTAGCACATACATCTATATAGGGCTTTAAAAGCTGTCACATTTTATGTTAGAAAAAGCCAGTGTTTCAAGTATTTTCAGTATTTCCACAGTAGTACTAATGTTTCATAAATAAATATTATATGAGGATGTAATGTTCATAACCTACAAAAATAATAATATCCAATATCCAACCAATATATCAACTATATAGGCCAAAATCCACTCAAATCAACCATCCATCCATGACCCAATATAATCCAAAAACCATCAAGTGAAATATGCAAGAAAATATCATTAATACCTCATAACCCCCAACATCTAGGTTTTTTTCCACCAAAAAAGTGTAATCAAACATGCATAAATTAATACCAGTCCAACAACATCATATAAGATACCCTACAAGAACACATAGAAAATAATGTCTGATAACGCTCAACTTATACCTCAATTTAGTACAAGGCGGTCTTCATCAATATATTTACCCAACTTTAATGTCGGGGTTGAATCTACAGGGAATAATATGAGTGGTGATTAAATCAATTTGAAACTATAGCTACAAGTTGAATTCAAACGAATGATGCGAAAAGATAAAGTGGGGTTTTTTTAATGATTAGCCAATAATTGTTGGTCACTCTAGTTTCAGTGTTTGTAAATCAATAGTTTATGTAATAACCAGAATTATGTTCACTAGGGCATTCGGTACATGACAGATACTAAAAGTGGTTCAAAATTCTCACGGTGGGTAGGATAACAAGCTATCTTTACTGATTTTATGCTTAAATGTCTCTCGACCTACTTAAGCTTTTAATTCCCTAATCCTCTCGGACTTGGAGAATTTTTATTTATTGCCCAGATTTTACCTCAGGTTAACCAACCTTGTTACATCGACGATTTTTAAACGAAGTATTTTTGAGTCCCTGTTGATAATTTACTTCCTACTATATTTGATTTCTTTCTCAAGCAAATCAAAGCAGGTGTTTCTACTGTTTGCAACCAGCAGACGTTAATTAAATACTTCAGAATTATCAAGAAATCCTACTACCTTTTGAATCTTAAACACCTAGGACCTTATCAAGATCTAACCCTAGATCCCATAATTCAGGTTAAGGAATAGCCGCTCATGATGTAATAATCGAAGCAACTAGTTGAATTTATGATTTAAAAGATCAACATATCACAAGATGAATAGAAACTAGAGATTCTCAGATTAAATCACAATGAAAATCCAAAAATAATGATAATAGTCTCTTCAAAGTATTTTCCTTTTCAAGCCAAGAAACTCGAGAGAGAAAATATCAAAGTACGTCTCTTAAAACTCAAGTGCCAACCCCCTTAGAAAAACCCTAAACAATGCTTTTATAGTTAATCCTAAATAAGGAAATAAAATCACAATGTTCAAAAAATCCTTCGGAATAGGTGAAAGCATTTGTGACGGCGTGTCAGGGTCCTGACGACTTATCAGGAATGTCGTCAGGCCCTCCAGAATTCTTGGCATCTTCTGCTTTAACTGACGACGAAGCTTAACGACTTGTCAGATACGTGATGACATATCACAAATGTCGTCACTTCTTCATTCAAAATTTGATTCTCTGCCTACACTTGACGAAAACTCTGGCGCCTTATCACAGTTATGACGACATGTTAGAAATGTCATCACAGTTTTACTTTAAGCATCCTAACACTGCAACACCTGACATGATTTCTAATAAATTCAGCAATAGCAACCATGCATGTACCAAGATCACACTATACGAACAAGTTAGCAACTAGCAACATAACCTGTGTGCCCTCATGACAAAGAAATCCCTTTTTTCACTCATATCAGAAATCACATATATACACTTAGGGATAATCACGAGACTCACTCTCAGAATGAAGTTCCACTCAATATACGTCAAATACCTTAGGCTTTCTCTTATAGTCAGTACCAATGTTTTTAGACAGGTCAGCTAGGATCACTATAGGTCTTTTTCTTGGCTTATAATGTAGGCTAGGGCCTGGTATGATATTCAAGGGTATTTAAAGTAACTACGTTTCCTTGAAACTATGCTAACCTCTTGGGGTTTCACTTCTTAACCTTTTTATCTTCCTCTCTTTTATTGATCACACATGCTCAAGGTGGGTTCTATCTTTTCAAAAACCAAATTATCTTTTTCTAATCTTTTATACAACTTTTTCTTTTCTTATTCTTTTTGTACTACACCTGACTTTTTATTTTTTTCTCTTATTCTACCTCTCTTCATACTCATTTTACATCACACACCCCTATGATAGCCACCCTCAACTTAGGCTATTTGCCTAAGTCAAGGTGCTCAGTGTCCAAGTAGGACCAGGGCCAAAACAAGTTTATTGTGAAACAAATGGAAAGGTGATAGGTGTCATGAAAGAAATAGGCTATTCAAGCTCAAAATAGGGATTAAGGGATATTATGTATACAAGGAAGGTCATTTAGGCTAAAAGTTGGCTAATATCAAAATGGCTTATGATCCTCTGCTAACTCCTATCCTACATCAAGGAAAGACTAACCGGGAAAGTTCTGATTCACACACAAAGAGAACTGAGTAAGACATCACACATACATGGCACACAAATATATCGCACATCACTACTTATCTGGTTCGTTCAATTGTTTAGCACTGATTTTTAAGTTTCCAGAACTAATGCCACCAAAAGATGCACTGTGGTCATAATTAGATGCAGTTCACACAGTATTACAAATAGATACTTGGAGAGGTGCTCAAAAATCACAAAATATATTAACTGCCTCATTACTTGTAGTTCTCCTACTAAACCACAACATATCACAAAACAAAACACAATACGTCTAAACATGCTGGCTCTACTAGGAACAAGACTCCAAGGAAAAGAGGCACGGCAAAAAAAAAACCCATGGAGGACATCAGCACCCACAAGTAGCCCCACCCTCAACTTAAAATCATGCAATATCCCCAATGCATTAAACAAAAACAAGAGAGTTAAAAACATACCTGTGGGACCACGGGTTCAAAGATCTGATGTCAATCACATAATACAAATAAAAACAACAAATACCTTGGGTTGCCTCCTAAAAAGCACCTATTTTAGTGTCGCGGCACGACTCGGTTATCCTGACAACTCAGGCTTTATCAAAATACCTTATTGATAATTATTAATGTCTCCTCTTAGAGTATTTGAAATGTCGACCCAAATTTTTATCAATACATCTTCTAGGCGCATTGGGCAAATGTGAGGGCATGATAAGGAATGTTCTATCACGCCACTTCAAAGACTTGAACCGCTTGCCCAATTTTGCATCAAACTTTCGTATGGGCTCATTTGAAAACGGTAAGAATCTTAAACAACCACTAAATGAACATTGATCTTTAAGCTTCTTGACCTTCAAGATTGGGGTTGTAGTATACCCTTTTGGAAGGAAAAACTACAAAATGTAAGAATCTTCCTCCTTATTTTTAAAATTCATCATTTCCTTGGGTGATTCGACTTTCATCATATCCACCAAGCATAATGTCGAAAAGTGGTTCGAATGAGGACTAACTCTTAATTTTAGAGTAGCATCGATAGTAGTATTTTTACCTCGAAATGGACTAGAGTCTTCACAAGGATTGTGCTTGATTTCTTCTTTTGAATCTAGTACCATTTCCTCATCTTTGGAAACTTCATTCATAAATGGTTCAGTTGGTTGGGAAATCACCGAGGGTTGCTAAACATCAAGCTCATCATCAACATTGGATTCTTTCTCCTCATTTTCACACTCGTCCATTATGTTAAATGACTCCACAGATAAGATATCATCTAAACATAATGTGGAAAAGTGCTTTGAATATTGACCTCTATATCCATATCCTTTATCATTCTTCTTTCCTCGTTATTTTCCCTTATTTCTTGATGTATATCACGTATGATATTATTCGTTGTGTCCACATACTCCAACCTTAGTTAAAGCATAGCTTCAATGTCACTCTTTTCGGTGCTTCGTTCTTTCTATTCTTGACCATAAGACCTATCAAAATCATAAGAAGAACTAGAATTTGGGTTAGCATACCGGTGGGAGGGGGCATTTGGGAAATCACTCCACTGTCCATCTTGACCACCACATAAAAAACAATTATACTCCCAGTAGGATAGAGATGGTGCACATATCTCTCTCCAAGGAGCAAATCTACAATCCTGCCAAAAGTGAGGTCTATCACAATATGGACATGGATCATCAAGATACGATTTCCAACCATCAAGCTCATGTTCATTCCAAGACGCCATAGTAATAAGTAAACTACAATAAAAACCTACCTAACACCAAAAATAAAAGAAAACTAAAAATAAATATTTACAAATTTAAATTCAAGCAAGTAGGTTAAAATTCCAAACCAACTCAATACGCCAAATTGTTCCCCGACAACGACGCCATTTTTGATAACGCTCAACTTACACCTCAATTTAGTGCAAGGAGGTTGTCATCAATATATTTACCCAACTTTGAAGTCAGGGTCGAATCTACAGGGAATACTGTGAGTGGCGATTAAATCAATTTGAAACAATAGCTACAAGTTGAATTCAAACGAATGATGCTAAAACATAAAGTGGGGTTTTTTAATGATTATCCAATAATTGTTGGTCACTTTAGTTTTAGTTTTTGTAAATCAAGAGTTTATGAAATAATCAGAATTATGTTCACTAGGGCTTCTAGTACATGACAGGTGCTAAAAGTGGTTCAAGATTCTCACGATGGGTAGGATAACAAGCTATCTTTATTGATGTTATGCATAAATGTCTCTCGACCTACTTAAGCGTTTAATTCCCTAATCCTCTAGAACTTAGGAAATTTCTATTTTACTACCCAGATTTTGCCTCAGGTCAACCAACCTTGTTACCATGCTGATTTTTAAACGAAGTATTTCTGAGTCCCTGTTGAAAATTCACTTTCTACTATATTTGATTTCTTTCTCAAGAAAATCAAAGCAGGTGTGTCAACTGTTTGCAACCAGCAGACGTTAATTAAATACTTCAGAATTATCAAGAAATTCTACCATCTTTTGAATCTTAAAAACCTAGCACCTTATCAAGATCTAACCCTAGATCCCATAATTCAGGTTAAAGGAATTTAGCCTCTCATAATGTAATAATCAAAGAAACAAGTTGAATTTATAATTTGAAAGATAAACTTACCACAAGATGAATAGAAACTAGAGATTCTTAGATTAAATCACAATGGAAATTCCAAAATAATGATAATAATCTCTTCAAAGTATTTTCTTTTTCAAGCCAAGAAACTAGAAAGAGAAAATATCAAAGTACGTCTCTTAAAACTCAAGTGCCAACCCCCTAAGAAAAATCCTAAACAATGCTTTCTATAGTTAATCCTAAATAAGGAAATAAAATTACAATGTTCAGAAAATCCTACAAAATAGGTGACGGCATTTGTGATGCCATGTCAGGGTCCTGACGACTTATCAGGAATGTCGTTAGGCCCTCCAGCATTCGTGGTATCTTTTGTTTTAACTGATGACAAAGCTTGACGACTTATCAAATACGTGATGACATATCACAAATGTCATCACTTCTTCATTTAAAATTTGATTCTCTTCCTATACTTGACAGCAACTCTGACGCCTTATTACAGTTGTGACGACATGTCAGAAATGTCGTCACAGTTTCACTTTAATCCTCCTAACACTTCTACACCTGACGTGATTTATGATTACTTATCACAGGGTTGATGACTTATTAGGAATTTCATCAGCCACACTTCCAGTTCTTTTGCATCAGTTTTCAACTCTTTTGCTTCCATTTCCATAAATTTCCCCTGCATCATGACGTTTACTACAATATCAAAGTAAAATAATCAAAAACGACAAAAGTTGCTTAAGACTTTGGAATTATACTCAGTTAAAAGCCTTAAATGTGTTAGCGTCTACTCACACATCAATGGCTCAAAACTATCAAATATTATCACAATATTCCCCCATACAGGTACATAAATCACCTAAACACATTTTTCATGATACAACCCCATACTCATAGAATACTTTTACATTATTATTAACTACCTAACCCAGTCTAAAGAAAGTTAAGTCATAACCTACCTCGATATATTGAAAACCAATCCAAAAAGCCTTCAATCTGTAGCTTTCCCCACACGAATGGACCTGAAATCAACTAAAATATTCAAATACAGAATCTACGTGTCAAAAGAAAGCCACCGATATCCATATTGCCTGATTTCGAGTTAGGATCAAAACAGACACCCAAAATGAATTTTCAAAAAAGAAGGATAAAATTATAATTTTATTTTTGAAACATGCTCCCCATACTTATAGGAGTGTACATCTAAAAAATCATCCAAAAATGAGTTAAATCGAGGTTCAAATAAAAAAAATTATACTCAAGCTTTAGCGGCAAACACCCCCCAACCCATTTTAAAATCAAGAATTTGAAGTTGTTTTGAAGATGAAATCAAGAAAAAAAACTTGGGCTTTTAATTCTCAACTTGGGGTAGAAATCACAAAAAATAAAATAGAAGTATTTTGGAAAATGGAGAAAATATAGCTATATATTTATAGACAATAATTTTTTGTGTAAAACGCATAAAAAATTTTCAAAATCGGAGATTCTAAGATCCAAAATGTCAAATACAAATTTGGGTCTAATACTCAGTGATGGTCGCTTAAGCGACACTCTGATCACTTAAGAGACATGGTCAAAGGGTCAAAATGTCGGTTAAGCAATAAATTTTTCTCTTAAGTGACCCAGTACACCGATAAAAGGTGCTCTTCCATCAACACACCAATAAAAATAATGTCAACAACTTATTTTTGATCTCGGAACTTATTAGAAACCCTATGAAACATGTTCCACTACAAAAATTTGATTATAAAACACGTTCCATATATTATGCAATCATCAAATTTATGAAAAAAGTTTACTATCATAAAATTGACCCCCAGGACCTTATTTACACTATTTTCGAAATAAGGATAGAAATGGGATCTAAAAGCAACGAAATTGATCCAAGCCCACTACTAACCTAAATTCAACATTATGGAAACAATGGTGATATCAAATTTTTTAAAAAATATCATTTTCACAAAGTTGACCCCGTAACCCAATTTTAGAACTTCTCAAATTGAAGGTCGAAATGCGATATTAAATCCATAAAATCATACCAACCATGTTACCGACCAAAAATTAATATTTTGGATCTACTGGCATAGTCCGTTTTGCCATTTGATACATAGATCAATAAATATTGACTGAAGTCAACTATAAGACTTTTCAAGCCACTAAAAACCACAAACTCACACAAATCACCTTAAAATATATTAAGAATAGTACAAATTATCCCCACAACACAGAAATACCACAAAGTAACCACGTGGATGGATAAAATGGTCAAAGCATATAGAAATGAATATTTCACAAAAATTATCAAAAATCAAGTCATTACATCATCCACTACTAAGAATCTAGTTAGTCCTCGAACTAAAGGAAAGAGAAATATCCAAATCAACAAAAAGTTGGGGATAAGTACCACTGCGAGAACCTAAAAAATTTCAATGATTTTATTTTTGTCCCTCCCGAGTGCGTAATGTAAAATTTTAACTTGAATCATGATTAGGGATGTTAAAAAGGTAATTTTGCAAAAATTTTAAAATTTTGAATGGGGTTTAGAGTCACTTTGGAACTCCAATGGATAGCCTCAGTAATATTGGCATGCCACACTACTGAGTTAAAAATTCCTAATTTTTGTTTTTCTCACTTGGGGTGAGGGGATTTTGGTATTTTTACCCCGTTCATGACTTTTTAACACAAAATCAACCCTTTTTATTCAGTTTTCAAAGATCAAACTCCACTCTTTCTCTCTTAAACTCAAAACACAAGAACATTTATTAGTTTAAAAAAGGATTGATCATTCAAGCTCCAAACTTCAAATTCTCCTTAAATTGTTCTATATTTCACGCATGTTGTTCATCCTTAACTAATAATTTTTCATTATGATTTAAATTGAATGGATATTATTGTGATTTAAATAGTGGGTTTGAAATTGGGTTAAGGAATTTTGGTTGTTTTTACTTAAATTACTTGTCCTATGTTTTAAATTGATGTTTTTGGGACTGAATTGGGGTATTGTTTTAATTGTTGGAATGGGGGACATGGGTTTCTCCAAATTGATGGAATTTTGGCTCGATAATGACATTAATCTCAACCCACTTTGTAAAATTTATTTTAAATATGAATAATTGCATGATTTATCCTATCCTTTGAACCCATTTTATTCCATTAATAGATAAATGAAAAATAGTGGATTTTGGATAGCCTTGATGGCCATGGATTGGATTTTAAATGGATCTCGAGAGTCAATTTGGTTATATGAATTGGTTTGGCATAATTTTATTAGCTTGAAAGCATATTGGTATGACGATACCAAGTGGAAAATACCTTAATGAATGACTCCTGGATTAACAGTTGGTTATGTGCAAATTGTTTTAATTTGGACTTAAAGGTAATTGTGTATCTCACTGTGAAGGTGTAGATCCCAAGAGGATCGACACTAGAAACCATATTTGACAATGTTGGGGGTCCATGTGACCATGTGCTTGGTGCACACTTTATATATATATATATAATATATATATATATATATATATATATATATATATATGGGAGGGCTATGACCTTGATGTCTTTATCCTTTTCGCAGTTTTTCCTTGTTTTATGTGGCTAAGATGCACTGGGACACTTCTTATAGGGGAGATGGACCCATATAGCCCATAGGTGTCTTTAGGATGGAGCGAGCTAAATAGTTTAGGCTAATGATTTAAACTCTCATGTTCATGGCCCTTGTCCCTATCCTGGCATAATATATATATGTATATGAATATAGTGTATATGGTTTATGACTAGATTTTGATAACTACATTATGGTTTCCCTATTTCCTGAGTTCCATGCCAGTATTCATCCCACTAACCATCGATGGATGCTATATTATTTCATGATGTAGGTTCCGAGGAATTTTCCATTACTTCTGTGTAGCATTAGGTAGTGTGGTGCATTCGTTGAGTTGTTGTGAAGTAGTAAGCTTCCATCCTTCGAAGACCCTATCATTTCGCGTGTTTTTTTAATGGCTCAGTACTGTTGGATTAATTTCTTTTGGTCATAGTCGGGGCACACGACTTAGTTGGTATTTCTTATTTAAGAAGCTTTTGTGGACAAATATGGGTTGGATGTTTGCCTTGACTCTTAGATTTCATTTGGTTTATCTTTTTTTTGATATTTGGTTGACTTCCGTTGTTTATTGTTGTTGTGATCTTGAGGTAAGGCTAAGGGGATGGTCTTTAAACTTGGTGGTCTTGAGATATCCATCACGGTCAGGCCCTGGTTTGGGTCATGCCAGCCATGCATATCAGACTCGACCTCCCAAGTAGCCTTATCTATAGTTTGATGTTTCCACTGGACCTTAACCTTTTGAATAACTCTAGAAGGCAACCTTCTAACAACCCTGACTAGAATGGAGACAAGATCCTTAACGAAAGACAACTGCTCATCTAACTAAATTGAATCCCAATGAATAACATGAGGCTCATACAAAATGTAATGCCGACGCATAAAAACATGAAAAACTGGATGAACAACTATTAAATTTGGGGGTAATGCCAACTTATAAGACACATTCCCAATAGTTTGAAGAATCTCAAAAGGTCCAATATACCTAAGTCTATGATTGCCCCTCTCCCCAAACCTTGTCACACCCTTCATGGGTGAAACAAAAAGAAAGACATGATCTCAGACACTAAATCACAAGGCACAAAGTCTACGATACCCATAGCATTTCTACCTACTTTTAGATGCCCGAAGTCTACCCTGAATGACCTGAACTATTTCCAAAACTCACGAAGTAAGTCCTTACCTCGAGGTCTAACCTCAGAAATCTAAAACCAACTAACTGAAGAGAGATAACTCCTACAATATAAAGCCTCAATAATAGTTATATCGACACTACAATGGTAGCTGTTATTATATCCAAACTTCACTAAATCTAGATGTTGCTCCCATGACCTCCAAAGTCCATAACACAAGCGCGGGACATATTTTTCCAAAACCTGAATAGTCCCCTCTGACTGACCGTTGATCTAGAGGTGAAAAGTTGTACTAAGATCAACCTTGATACCTAACTCATCCTTAAAAGTCTTCCAAAAGAGACACGTGAACACTACTCCTCGATTCGAAATGATAGACATTGGTACACCATGAAGATGCACTATCTCACAAATATAGATATGGGCCAACCCCTTGGAACTGAAAGAAACCTGAACAAGAATAAAATGAGTAGATTTTGTCAGTCGATACATGATGACCCAAACACTATCTGAACCACAGGAATTTTGAGGCGGCCCAGTTACAAAGTCTATAACAATCCATTACCATTTCCACTCTAGAATAGGTAACCTCTAAAGCAATCCACCAGGCCTCAAATGCTCAGACTTCACCTGCTGGCAATGTAGGCAATGAGCTACAAAGTTATAATTCCTCATACTACCCCACCAGTGTTGCTTCATGAAATCATGATACATCTTAGTCACTCCTAGATAAATGGAACACCTGGAATAATCAGACTTCTTTAAAATCAATAAAATCCAATCACCTACTCTCGCTATATAGACTCAACCTCCAATCATTAAAATACCACTCAACACCTTATACTGAGTCACTCTCAAATAAACATCATTAAAACTGATAATCTTAAATCTTCTCTATCAAAGAAGTCCTAGCCTCCACAAATGCCAAAATGCGCTTAGGTGTTGAAATATTAAGCCTAACTATCTGGTTAGCCAAGTATTAAACCTTTAAGGAAAAAGGCCTCTCCTGGATCAAAATATGATTCAAGATACCCAAGCTAGTCAAGTTTTAACTTAAGGCATCAGTAACTACGTTAGCCTTACCCAGATGATAGAGAATAGTCAGGTCATAATCCTTAAGCAACTCAAGCCAACAATGTTGCCTCATATTCAACATTGTTGGTTATGATGATCTAGGAAGATCATCACAAAGTGCTTCATACAAGTAGTGCCTCCACAACTTCAACGCAAATACAACTTCGTACAGCTCTAAATCATTGGTTGGGTAATTACTCTCGTGGGGATTTAACTGATGAGAAGCATACTTTATCACCTTACTCTCTTACATCAATACAACACCTAAACAAACACATAAAGCATCACAAAAGATAGTAAAACCCATTCCCTCCTTAGGAAAAGTCAAGATAAGAGTTGAAGTTAACAAATCCTAAAACTTTTGAAAGATTGCCTCATAAGAATTGGACAGCTGAGAGCAAATCTTCTCCCGAGTCAACTTGGGCAATGATGATTAAATAGATGAAAGGCCCTCAACAAAATGCCTATAGTAGCCTGCTAAACAAATATAACTTAAATCTTATTAGGAGAAGTAGGCCTAGCCCAATCACGAACCATTGCAATCTTGATCAAATCGACCATAATACCATCCTTAGTCACCACATGACCCAAGAATAAGACAGACTCCAACCAAAACGCACACATGGAGAGCTTTGCATACAACTTTTGATCTCTCAATCTCTAAAGCATAATCTGCAAGTACTTTTTTATGATTGGCCTCACTGTTGGAATAAACCAAGATATCATTTATAAATACAATGAACAAAAATTCAAGGTACGGTAGACCCGGTTCATCAACTCCATGAACGCAATTATGGCATTGGTCAAACCGAAGGACATGACCAAAAACTCATAATGATAGTACCGAGTTCGAAAAGCTGTCTTTGGAATATCCGAAGCTCTAATCATCAATTGGTGATAAACGAACCTTAAATCGATCTTGAAAACACCAAATCACCATAAAGCTAGTCAAATAAATCATCAATATAAAGAAAAGGATACCTATTCTTAACCTCACCTTGTTCAACTTCCAATAATTAGTACACATGCACAAAGACCCATCTTTTTTAAAAAAAACACAGGCGCACCCCAAGGTGATACGCTAGGTCAGCTAAACCCCTTATCCAATAACTCTCGTAACTGATACTTTAATTTTTTCAACTTTTCTAGGACATCATGTAAGGAGGAATATCAATGGGATTGGTGAAGTGCTCAACATCAATGAAAAATTCAATATCACGATCCAGAGGCATACTAGATAAATCTATAGAAAAAACAGTCATGAACTCATAGACTATACAAACAAAAGCTAAAAAAGGAGGTGAAGCAATACTAGTATCAGGAATATGAACCGAATAAGACAAACACCCTCTCTCAACCAAGCAACTAGCATAAAGAAAAGATATGACTCCCTTGGGACCCTAATAAAGCACAAACATCTAGGTTATTCTTGGCAAACCTGGCAAAGCAAAAGTTACGATTTTAGCATAACAATCTAAGACAACCTAGTAAGGATTTAATCAATCCATACCAAAGATCACATCAAAACCAAGATGCTAAGAAGAAACAAAACATAAATTTGTTGAGCCAGAAGAACCACTAACTGAACACTGCAGGGGTGCTTGTACTAGACTACCATGATATCCATGAATCTCTACCTCAAATAGTGTGACCTCTAAACTAGCCGTGATAGTGTACCCTCTTCACGCCTCCCTGAAATCCTCAAAGAATAGTCTTAGTTATCCTACTATGATCCACTATACTTCGAAATGATGCTTTATACACTACCACCTGAGTTGTATCTAGTTGAAGAGAAACATCCAACACATTCAAGAACTTTCAAACTTCTAAAAGTCATCTTACAAACTCTCAAAGATAGATGCAAAAGTCTATGTACCAATCCGTGATACTCTATTAGACACCCCATTCTTACACTATTAAGACCAATAAACCTGACTACTCTGATACTAGTTTATTATGACCCAAAAACCAAGGTTATGATTGCACTTGTTGCAGAAATCCTGGACAAGTAATCCTATTGCCCAAACTGATATGAAAGAAGAAGAAATATCAAAACCCAAGGAAAGACTCCAAGAGTGGAGTCGAGACACACACATATATAGTAGAAGTAGAAATACATAGTCAAAGATAATAATATAATATCCCAAAACCTGGTGTCACAGCGTAAGAACTACTAAATATATCTCGAATATTGAAAGATACAATAATAGTATAAACAAGATCAAAATTTGTCTCAAAATACTGAATAAGACATGAAAATAGATAGGAAGAGGTAGTAGGCCAACTCTTGAAGCATAGGATGTCCACTATATCGAATATACTCTAAATGTTGCCTGAATCAACTATTCATCTGGCAGACTCATACCTGGATCTGCTCTAAAAGAGCATAGTAGGGATGAGTATGGTCTACTTGTACTCAGTAGGTATCATAGGCCAACAGAGTAAATAGAAAATCAAACATATAAACACAAATTATGGACTCGTTACCTAGAATCAGAAAATATCTCAAATGGCAGTCCATACCGTGTCCACTAATAATTCTGCTATATACATATAAAAAATACTAGTACAAGAAAAGAACATAGATATATACGTATACGAGGTACAAGTAGGGGAACATAATACAAATAGAAAGATATTACCTTAAGAATAGAAATACAACATAGAATAAGAATAATATATAAATGTTAATGGTAATGATGATGATGATGATGCATGAGGTCATGGCACAAACTCAGTATACACCTACCGAGTTGTTCTCCTAAGGTAGGTCCCATGGGCAGTTCATCAATCCATATATAACCAATATCTATAACTCATCTCCAGTTTATAAATCAGCAGAGGGTATTTAAAAATGTTATATGCCTATCAAAAAATTCTATATTTCCATGGTGGTACCAATATTTCATACATTTATGACATAAGACACAAATTAGCACAACATACAACAATACCAGGTGCATCCAATATAATATGTAATGAGAATGATGATGTAATGCATGGGGTTGTCACATAACATCTGTATACACCTACCGAGCTAGGCTTCTGATGTAGGATCCACCGGAGGTTTGCAACCCATATAACACTAATATCTAATATCAAAATCTATAAGTCCTTTTTGGCACATATATTTGTTGAGTGTTTTTAATGATGTCATATTTTCTATTAGAAAAAGTCAGTGTTTCCAGTATTTTTAATATTTTCACTGTGGTACCAATATTTCATGCATGAATATGATATGAGGATGTAATGCTCACAGCCAACGAAAATGAGAATATCTAATATTCAACCAATATACCAAGCATGTGAGCTAATAATCAAAACAAATCAATCAACCATCCATGATCCTATATAATTTGGAAATCATCAAGTGAAATATGTAAGAAAATATCATTAATACCATATAATTCCCAACATCTAGGTTTTTTCCTAACAAAAAGAGTACAATAAAATATACATATATCAATACCAGACCAACAACATCATATAAGACCCTACACTATCACATATAGCAAATAATATCCCAAATAATGTTGCCTAAATATATTTTTCTTGATACAACCCCCATATCCATAGCATACTTTTACATTATTATTAATTACCCAACCTAGTCTGGAGAAAGTTAAGTCATAACATACCTCGAATGTCGAAAATCGATCCAAAAAGCCTTTAATTCGGAGCTTTCCCCTCACAAACAGACCTGAAAAAATCTCCACATCAAAAGAAAGTCAAAGATACCCATCTTTCTCAATTTTTAGTTGGGGTCAAAATGGACACCCAAAATGAATTTTAAAAAAAAAAGGGTAAAATCATAATTTTATTCTTGAAACATGTTTTCCATGATCATAAGAATATACAACTGAAAATTCTTGCAAAAATGAATTAAAAACAAGGCTCAAATCAAAGAAAAATTATTTTCAAGCTCTACCGGCAAAACACCCCCACCCCCAAAACATATTTTAAAATTAAAAATTTAAAGTTGTTTTAAGATGAAATCGAGTGAAAAGGATAATTATAATATTAAAAACATACACATGAAAGAAATAGATAAAACACCTTTGAAACCGCCCAAATCTAAGCCCCCAAGCCCCAAAATAGTGAAAATAGAGCTTTCATTCTCAACTTGGGGTGGAGATCACGAAAATAAAATAGACATTCTTGAAAAATGGGAAAATAGACTTCTTAATTGATAGTTAGTGACTCTACTAGAAAAACACATCAGAAATCATAAAATTGAAGCTTCTTGGTTCCCAAATCAAACATACGAATTTGGGTCTTATTCTCAGTGATAGTCGCTTAAGCGACACTTTGATTGCTTAAGAGACATGTCAACGGGTCAAAATATTGCTTAAGCGACCAAATGTTTTCTTATGTGACCCGATCAAATTATCAAATATTCACTTCCGCAAACACACTAGTACCAGCAATGTCAGAAACATACTTTTGACCCCCCGAACTTGTCGAAACCCTATAACATGATTCAAAAGTGAAATTTAACTGTAAAACATATTTTGAATTCAATGGAATCATTGAATTTATGGAAAATATGTCATTATCACAAAATTGACCCCCAAACCCCATTACACTATTTTCATACTAAGGATCGAAATAAGATCTAAAAACTATGAAGCAGAACCAACCCCACTACTTACCTAAATTTGACATTCCAATTCAATATAAATATTAATATTTTTTAAAAAATATTATTTTCACAAAGTTGATCTATGAAATCCAATTTTATAAATTTTTGAACCAAGGGTCAAAATGCGATATAAATCCATGAAACTATAATAGCTATGTTGCCAACCTAAAATCTACGTTACAAATCTGCTGGCGCAGTCTGTTTTGTCATTCAATGTAGAGATCAATAAATGTTGATCGAAGTTAACTATAAGGCCTTTCAAGCCACCAAAAACACAAACTCGTACAAATCACATCAAAATGCATTGAGAATCATGCAAATCATCTCCACACCCTAAAAATACTACAAACAACCATGGGAGGGGTAATATGATCAAATCACACCGAAATGAATATTTTACATGATCACCAAAAATCAAGTCATTAGATATATCAAGTGATATTCAAAGAAGATAAAAGAAAAAAAAGACATATATGATATAACTTAAAAAGATAAATGTAATAATATTAAAGACATGCATATTTAATTTTTCTTTTACAAACTAATCTAAACATACAAGTTTAGTTGAGGAACTGTCATTTGTTATATTCTACTCTATCTAATTTGTATCATTTCAATTAAGAAAAAATATTAAATAATAATTTATTTGAATTTTTTTTTAAATGAGAGAAAACATGCTAATAGAGAGAAAATCAAGATCAAGGGAATCATTTTCATGATAAAAGAATTGATTTATAAAGATTTACGAACAATTTAAAGAAAGTACTGATTAGTTTTCCTTATACCTTCCTAACAAATATCGTATCGAAATTATCAAATTAAAATTTTCTTTTAGGTCATTTGTCATCTTCTCCCTTTTATCAACAATGGATTAGAGCAATATCTCCTATAAAATAACAAAACAAATATCTATGTTGTGAATTACTTTGAGAATGAATGTTAAACTTTCTTCTCCTCTTATTAAAGACTCTATGTTTGCGAAGGAGAAGAGACAGGTATGGGGAAGCCCTGTATTGTTGTGTTACAAGTACATGCCAAAGATGAACCATTTCGGAAATTGAAAGACATTTTTTTCACATTTAATTAATTTGAATGTGTATCATCAATCATCTTTATAACCTTGAAGGTACGTACTTTCTCATTTAGTTTTTCTTACTAGTTGAGTCTTTCAAATTGTTTTATGATTTTAAAATAGGAAAACAAATATTAAAAAGTCAAAAAAAGAAGATAAAAGTATATGTAAATGGAGGTCATTTGGAGATGTCACATTACTTTTTTTATATTCTTGTTTATTATTATATGTTGATGATCCAAATAGGCATGGATCAGAGATTGAACTGGAAGAAAAAGAACAGAATAGATATTTCCTTTTGAGACAAGAATTTAAGTTTTTATTCTTAGTTTCACAAAAAAAATATTTATAAAATTAATTAATAAAAAATATATTAGTAAGGATAAATTAGTCAAAGTATAAAATCTAAATTTAATAATAATAGATTAAAAGTATTGTTACAAAAATCAAAATAAGGGAGGTAACTGAAATATGATAAACCCCGAGGGAGATTAGTGTTATTAGGCAAAACCTAAGGGGAGGTCTATGAAATTATATATTTATTCATGCAAGTGTCATGTAATCTACATGGTTGCACCACCTATGTTGATAAAAGAGTTGATATAACACTTTATTGATCAAGAACAAATATGAGCCCCACGTCGAATGTTAAGGACAAATATAACAAAAAAATATAACGAAGGATTAATATAACTCTTTCCCTAAAATTAATGTCAATGAGGAAAATGAAAATTGTTAATGAAATAAAAAATACTAATAATTGTAGTTAATGACAATATAGTGAAGAGTCATCATTAGCAAAGACCCTTCTTTCTCACCAATATAAATACTCCCTTAAATCTTAAAGATCACAATGTTTGTACTACTACTTTATATGTATGTGTATGCATTTGTGTGACAATTCCTCTTAGAACATTTTGTTAATCTAACTACCAGTCGCCGAAGTTTAATCGGACTAATATGGTTGCGGTGAGATGGTTCAAGATTTTCTTATACTCAACTACTATATGTTTTGAGTTCGAACCTTTGGGAATAGAAAAAATCTTATTAGGGGTGTTGACCTAAAAAATGATCTCTGCAATGCACGAATAAAAATTAAATATTGAATACCAAGTGAAAATTTTCCAAAAAAATAAAAATAAAAATAAATTATAACATTCAAATAAAAAAGGGACAAATATACCCCCAAATTGTGCTAAACAGTACGTACATACCCTTCATTATTCTTTAGGTACACATATTCCCCTACCGTTAACGAAATGGTACATATATTCTCCTCACACTAATGCTACGGGCATATGTCTACTTAAAATATGATGGAAGGTATATGCATACCATTTATCATAGTTCGAGGTATATTTATTCCTCTTTCATATTAATTTTTTATTTCAAATAATTAATCCAAATCAATGGTCCGGCTTGGTTCCAATTAAAAGCCAAGAGACGCCTATCTAGCAGACGCTTTCATTCCCACCCCTATAACAATACACACATACAATACATTAACATCCACCAAGAATAACAACAACTCTCTTCTAATTCTCCATTAACAACACCAACAACAATACATCAACAATAACAACAGTACAATGAACAACGACTAATTACACTATTTCCTTCATGTCAATTGAAAAAATACACCCACAAATACCACCCTACTACTACCAGTTTCAAAAAAAAAAAATCATTAGCTCATAAGACACCAAAACAACAGCAAATAAGTTAAATCCCTCACATTTTAATTTTCTGCATAATTCCGTCGAAAAAAATACTATCTATCACCGGTCAACACCAAAATAACCACCATCTCCTTTAAATCAGAAACACCCCATCGATGAACAGTCGTCGCCCCTAGATCCAACCTAATTGCTACTCCCTCCAACCATTAAATACCAACTAGCAGCAGCGATCAATCACTGTAATTTAATTAGAGTTTATATTTAAGAGAAAAATAAAGGGAGTATCGAATTTGAAACAAAAAAATAGATCACGGCGAGTTGGTTTGAAATCAGATTCGATGGGTTTTTTGAATTAGGTAGTGAATTTGAGTTAATTATTTGGGATGATAAAATTTAAAAAGGCACAAATGTACCATGCACTATGATAAATGATACGTACATACCCTCTGTCATACTTTGGGTGCACATATCTCAATACATCCTACACTTTCACAACTTCTTATCTCAAGAATAATTCTTATTACCACTTCAACGACTACATTTAACCTCTTACTAGAAATTTACTAATATGAAATATATTTATCCACATATACACCAACTTAATATTCAAGCCTATCATTATAACCACATATGAACTTCTGGGAAAACACCTATAAAGGAATCTTTCTGATATTCTCTAAACCTCTATCAATAACAACTTTCATGCACTACACCAAGAAAACACCCTCTAAATTTCAACTAACCATGACATGTATAAAAAAACATGGCCTCAATTTTACTTCACACTTACAACCTTAGGTAAAAATAAGAAAACAAAATCTTTCATCTATAAGAAATATTTACTCTCTCTCATCTAAACAACTATTTATCATCACTATCTTAACCTAAGCAAAAGGTCACTAAAAGGTTAGAACGTGAGGACCTAAAGCATGAAAAAATACTATGCATAACTTGGACACTTAACTGAGGCCTAAGGAATAGAATATCAAAACCATGAATTCATTGAAGAGTGCTAAACTGAGGTCATACATTACAGAATTTGAATTTTACTGATCATTAAGAGTATAGAATGAGTACCTGGAACTGAACATACTGTAAATCATAAGTACACGAGTAATGAGATACATGACCTAAGTTTGGAGTTCATAAATTTTTTGGAATATGATTCGTGTTGCTAAGTGAACTGGAAACCCTCTTACTAAAAACTGAAAGTGTACATTATTCTATGGAAAGTGATTGAATATGAGCTATGATCATGGAACGACATGTAAGAATTGTGTAGATATAATAATGACTAAATTACAACACTTTACACTGAGATAAGAATGGGTCGAGCATCATGTTCCGTTACTACAATTCTACAACATACTAGCACCACCACTAGAATATGAGAGCCTGACTTGGTTACTTGGTCTATCATCTACCTCTTAGCTTTAAGCAATCATTCTAAGTCTATAGGCCCTTTAAATAAAATCTATACTAAATTGCAATCATATTATTCTAGAGCCCGAGATATAAAAATACACATAAAAAATAAACTCAACCTGAAAGAATACCTCAGAAAGTGTAGAACCCACTGCTAGTACTTCCTTCTAAGATATAATTCTTAAAATTCTATAGCTCAATAACCATCATATAATAACCTGAACACTTAATAACTTTGAATTTATATGATTATCACCATACACTGAGTTCACACTATCTAGAGTTTCAACTCTTCTTTCTATTTGCTTAATCCTTAAAGATTCAAACTTAGATTCTAACACTTAACAAGGATATTCCCAAACTGTAATTAACCATACTACTTCCATCATAGTCTACTAATATCATATCTCTAAACTTATAGTTTTCCATAAACCATGAGATTCAAAATCAGATGAAAAAACTCAACATCACCTATCCATAACTCCTTAACTTAGCTATTAAGAACACCATATACTATATAACTAAAATTCTTCCCATTTAGAAACTCAAGGGTACTAATAACCACACACACTCTTTAATAATCTTAGAAAATAATGCAATCCCCATATCAACTTTTGTACCCATATAACTCATACCTACAACATCATACTCAATTACGAACAAATGAACTTAAAACTCTTGCATATAATGCTCAAGCCGACTAGATTACTTTTATTTAACCAACATCACTAATGAAGCAATCATTATTTTCACCTTGATGATCATCTACTTTTCATAACCAACATCACTAACGAAGCAATCATTATTTTCACCTTGATGATCATCTACTTTTCAAAATTAGTGTCTAGTACTATACATGATTAACAATTCTTACTCGGAAGCTATAAAATAAAACATCAAAAAACACTTATACATTAGTACCTCATTATAACAATAATTGATTATGATCGTATGGTACTATTATTCACCCATCTATACACATACATTCCCTTCATAGCTCTATAGGTTTTAATTAAACTCTTTGCAACCTCAAGAGAAGCCTAAATTCACAATAATCAACTACCAAATACTTTCATCAATAACCTATACTTTTCTAACACAATAAATACCATCAATAACCCCTTATCTACCTTAAAAATAGGAAACTATACCACATTCAGTACCCCTAAACTAACACACAAGGGCCTATCACCTTACTACTAACTCGATCATATGCAAAAGCTTATCTATATACATTTGATCAACTGCCATTACCACCTTATTTGTCAATATACTTATAAAACAATACTTTAAACTATAACAAGTTTCTACTACTTATAAATTATAACACTCAATGTCATAATATCCCTCGACTGTAAACCCTTTTAACAAACATAGAGTCATACTACTTCTCTAATGGACACTATTTTTCTATAAGGGTTAATGAGGTATCTGAATATATATCTTGTTTTATATTAATTGAACAACTTATATAGATGAGGACATAAGATTCAGGACTTACACCACAGAAGTGAGCTCCCCTCAAGCCCATTGTATGACTTCAAAAGTTACTGAAAGTAAATTTGAGAGCACCATCTTGGTAGAAATTAAAATCTAGTACTCATGTTATCTTGGAAAGTCATAGATAGAGAATTATGGAGTAACACCCAAATTGATAGAAGTTTCTAAGAGAAAGACTTTATAGTATGATGTAGAGCATGGAAGAAGGGAAATATTTCCTAATTGCCCTGTAGCCTCTCAAAAAAAATATAGACATCTTCTTATAATTCTGCAAGACTCTACTAGATACAAATTCACTGACACCATAGGAAAATTGAACTATGTGCTCTGATACCATGTTTATAATGCCCCGAGACTACCCCCAGATATCACATGGTGCTTAAGGACACAAGTGATCCCAAGCTAACCATATAATGGCATTATGCTTGCTCTATTAATTAAAATACATTAGACTTAAAGTAACACATAGAAAAGAAGTCTTTAGTTGAACATGCTCAAAGTAAAACTATTTAAAATGATTACAACTTTGGTTATACAGAATGAAACTAGAATCAAATACATCAACTTTACTAACTGTCTATGAAGCCTCTACTAATATTGACTATAGGTAGTCAGGGCATCAACTCTACTGACTGTCTATCAGTACTTTTGGAATGTACTGAGTATGTATGGGTGAATACATAAGTAAAACAGTAACTGAATGTACACATAGACTTTAAAATAATGCATGCTAAGTGTAGATGACTCACCTTGAGCTTGAATTAAGCAAAAGCTGTAAAATCATAAACATGAGTAATGAAGCATAAGGATACACTTTGTGAGTCATAACACTTAGTTCTAAAAGCTTTACTTTTACCTTTTCTTTTGGGAGGTTATTACAACCAACATAAACTATGTGAGCTATCGTGGAGTCCAACATCTTACCAACATTAAGGACACCTATTCTACCCTTTCCATAAGAATAGAATCTTAACTTGAGTGATCACTATACTTAATCCATATTAGGACTTAAGCCTATGGTGGCACATATTTATGGGGCATGCGACATCCGAAGCCAACTTAGTGCTAAATAAAACTCCCATATTACTTAGATGATCATACTTTAGAAATCCATCTTAAAATAACACAAGGATTTGTATAATAAAAACCATTTATGCTTCTCTTTGTTTTAAATCATATTCATGATGAAAAAATGTCGATTCCATATCTTAGCTTAGGATCAAGAGATCAAACTTTACTTTAAGTCTTGGTATAAAATTATGAAAAAAGTTTAAGATCACAGTCTTCTTGAAATCTCAAAAACTTGTACTTAGGACTCATAGTATAATCTAAATTCTTAGAACTTTTTAACAATATTTCATGCTCAATAATCTTCTTGAGATACTTCAATAATTTCTATCAAGATTATGAAATCAAAAATCATAATATGAATCTTATAAATCAAGACACAAGCATATGTAACCATGTTGCACTTAAAGCCTTTGGATCTCATGCTTTCTTTCATATAACTTGTAACAAAATATCGTGATTAAAACTCAATTGAAAATCTTTAATCAACATTCACATGAAACTAATGATATACATATCATAATAGAGAATCTTTAAATCAAAACATAAATAGATGAGAATGGGCAAGCACTTTAATACTTAAATGACTTTATAAATCCATATACTCAAAAAAAGATATATTGGGTATGAACCCTAATTACAAATCACTTGATCTTAACTTTAAAATAAGTTTTGGGCACAAGGATGAAAGAGTATTCTTGTTTATTAACCCCACATACCTTAAGCTTTTAACTTAAAAAGGAAACAACTATCTTGATGGTTTCTTAAAGGTTCTTGAACTTGGGGAACTTGGATTCTTGGTTTCCTTGGAGAGAAAGTAATGAAATTAATATTCTTGGGAGAGAATTAAGGTTTCTTTGAGAGGAGAATTGGAGAAGAAAGCCAATTACGTCAAAAAATATACCCCAAATCATGTCATGGATGATGGGGTTGAGGGAAAAAGACATAATTGCTCCTCAAGAAATTAAATTCACTTTTAGAATATAGTTTGGAAGGTCACCATGATGCGATCTTATTGCGGTGGCTTACTAGTTCTAACAAAAATGATCATAACATTTTTCTCGGGTATCGGATTAAGGCAAAATTGGTGTCGTTGGAAATATAATTCAATTATTTATAATTCAGTGGGTATTGAGATGAAAAATTCCATATATATCAAAAGTTATACACGTTCAAAGTTGACCCTTGTAGAATCAAATACCAAACTTTGGACGAATCAAAGGCTCTTAGCTCAACTTTATTCTAAGTGATTCTTATGAACATTCTCCATCTCATAAGCATTTCACACACTAGGATAAAGATCATGACATATGCATTCATTTAAAAATCAAGAACAAGAAAAATAGTCATTCACCGCGATGCGATGTTCGGGCCAAAGGGAATGTCACTGCGATGCGACCCTATCATGGTGACTTACTAGATTCGTGATCCAAACGTGCTCCAAACCTTGTCCAAAAAATCCAAAACTCCCCCTGACATACTTTTTACATCCCTGAACATGATTTAACTCAAAAACTAATGTTCGGGGTTGGGAAGACCAAAATGAAAATTTTCAAAGTTTAGGGGTCTTGAAAATGACTAAGTCCCTAACACTTAGTGTAAATTTCAAGCCTTAATACCCTTAAGCATTAAACTAAGAGCTAAACCGAGCTAGGATAAGTATGGGATATTACATGCATTAGGTCCCATTTAGGGGGTAACACCAGAACCATATAGCCTATGGGTGGATTATGATGGTAAAGCTACACTAACCCAAGTCAAGTTTTTTAATGCATGCTAAACTAGATTTCTTTTCTCAGTATAGATTATATATATGTATGGATGTGATTGCATATGGTTACTTACTTGATTTTAAATATTGGCAATATTTTATCCTTACTTCTTAGTAAATGCTAGCATTCACCCGCTAACCCGTGTTCAGGCACTGTATCCCTACATGATGCAGGAACCAACCATACTAATCCTCCTGCCTAGTTACTTGGACTTGGGGACAACTCTGTGTTGGATTAAAGTGGTGAGCTTCCATACATCGAAAGGCTCTATTTCATGTTATGAACTTTATTACATACTTTGGTTATTTCATAGACTTTAGGTTTTGGCTATGGTCCGTGGTATGTCCTGACTTGTTGTTGTTTTGATCTCGAATAGCGTCTTTGTGAGACTACTTTGGGTTAGAATGGGCGGTATTGGTATTAGTGTTAGCCTTGGCATTGTTATTAGTATTGGGGCTAACACTGCTTTGCTATATTTGATTCATGATTTTTCTATTTTGTTATATAAATATATATATATATTTGAAATTCATCTGACATGGGGTGTAGGTTATTAGCCTCCTAAGTCTATGTTTTAATGAAGAGAAACAAGAAAGTGTATCTTTGTAGGATACTGGGACTGCTAATATTTGGAAGTCATAAAGGAAGCCGACTTAAGGAATGGAAGGACAACAATTAATAGTATCTAACATCGAAGTAAATAAGTCACAATGAGAACTAATGGAAGGAGAATCTCAACCCAAAAGTCATGAAAAATCAGATCAATCATAACCAAGTAAAAGAAGATAGAGGATATTGGAAGATCTAAGGTTATCTCACTCGAAGACATGGAGGATCATGACATCCAAACATTATGGCAATAAAATCAATTCAAATAGCTTGGAAATGGAAGAAGGATCACAATCCTAGAGTCACGACAGACCAAATAAGAACATAAAGAAAGAAAGTCCATAATTGGTGCATGGACATATCTGATATAGGCATGCATAATTATAGAAACGGCACCATATATGGACATATCTGATATGGGCATACATTATGGTGCCATCCAAAAATTGAGTAATAAATTTAAATCCTTGATTAAGAAAAAATCTCTTGTATTTCCTCATAAAGAATGGTAGCAGAAGACTATAAATGAAGAAGACTGAAGATGGACACAAATCACATAACTTCAAAGAGAAAATTCAAATTGTATCAATATTAGTCTCACTAGACTTTTTAAATTTTAGTTTACAATTGTTATATAAAAAGTAGGATCGAGTCAACTTTGTAAGATCAACTAAAGCCATGTCATAGGATCTGAAGAACAAAATAAGTCTTCAGAACTTATTTCATATCATTGTAGTCTAGCCCGACATTGAACGATCTAGCAAAACTTTGAAACCCAAGGGGACTAGGAATTGGTGTTCTAAACTAGGATAAATCTCTGTGTTATTATTTTATATTCTGTTATTAATTTGCTTAATTATTTTAAATCTAATCTATTTTGTGAAGTGCACTAATATGTTGGTGAGTCGACAGTGAGGAGTCAGAAGTTGACTCACAGAATCTTGAATTTTTATTGGTATTAGAGCAGGTCTCACCAATAGCATTGCTTAATCATAAGTGAGCAAAGATAAAATGGCAAGTTATCAAATACCCGATTCTTTTTTTCAGGATGGCCACTTCTCCATAAGAGCACCATAATCTTTGTCCAATCAAATAACTTTTAAGCATGGGTTGTTATCAAGAAGGGACCAAAGCCGATTACAAGACTTAAAGAGAAGTCAAAGGATAAAGACAAAGAATCTACAAGTTCCAACATAGAAGTTCTTGAAATCTTTGAGGTCACCAAAGAACAACAAGAGGTAATTCAAACTAATGCAAGTGCTATAAGTTTACTTCTTTTTGCAGTTAGTGGAGAGGAATACGAGAAGATATCAACCTGTGAGACTGCTAAAGAAATATGGGACAAATTAGAGGTAATCTATAAAGGAACAACCAAAGTCAGGAAGTTAAAAATTGCTACCTGGTCAATAAATATGAGAAATTCAAAATTAAAGAGAATGAATATATTGAAACAATGTTTGCCAGATTTTGTAAGATCGTTTACAAGTTGAAATCATTAGGAATGATCTATGCACATAGCCTGGAAGTTCAAAAGCTGGTCCAAAGTTTTCCAAAGATTTGGGAAACCAAGACTACCATTCTAGAAGATAGAGATCTTCACAAAGTGACATATGACGAACTACAAGGTAACCTTATTACATATGAGAAAAATTATATTAACCGGTACCACAAGGAAGAAAAGAAGAAATTAGTAGCCTTTAATTCTGCTTCAAATAAAGAGGTGGACATTTTAGAAGATGCTAATAGTGAAGGAATGTCTCTCAAAAATTATGGAGTAAGGAAAATTGTGAGACTGAGACAACAAAGATACCAACGAGCCAAGAATGATGATTCTACCAGAAATAATGATTGCTATTATTACTATGGAAGGTCTAGTCACTTTAAACAAAACTGTCTTGAGTTAACAAGAATATCTTATAGATAAATAATAACTTTTGATCCTAGAGTGATAAATATAAAACCAAAGAAGAAGTAGAAGTCACGAATATGTGCTTTATGGCAATAGGTGAATCTAGCAAGGTAAGAATACATGATTGTCACAATTGTAATATTCTTGAATCTCACTTAGACTTGATAATTGATAGGCTTCAAGAGGTTATACATAAAACTTGCTTAAGATAAGAAAAGTTGTGAAGCTCGATTAAAACAAAAACTTGAGGAGGAACAATGAAGTCATCAAATAGAAATCAAAGCATGTCAAATTAAAATTGACTTGCTTTATGAAGAGCTTCATGATGTAAAAATAAAGCTAAACAGTATTAAGAAAACTCTTAGTCATAGTTTTGTAAGATCCAACTCCCTTTAAAACAAATCAAGTTCCTCATCAGAATCGTTTAAATTAGCTAAAATCTTATTCTCTACTCAATGACCTATCTATTTTATATGTGGAAAGTGCGGGAATAAATCATACAGCTACATGCATCAGACTAAAAGTGTATGGGTTTGGAAGCCCAAAGGAAGCAAATCTAACCTGCAAGGACCCAAGACCACTTGGGTACCTAAACAAAATTAATCTTTTTATGTTGCAAGAATAGGTTCGCAAGAGCTATAAGAAATGAATGTGGGTCAATCATAGCAGATGTTCCACACACATGACTGGAAGTTTTTTGGTCTAAAGAAGATTGATGGGGTATCAGAAAGGTTTAGTGACAATGCTAGAGGAAACGTCATTAGAGTTGGCCCCAGTAAAACTCAGCTCATCATGCAAATTTAAGGAAGTATATCTAGAAGATGACCTCAAACATAATCTACTCAATATCAGTTAACTCTGTGATGCCGAATTTGAAGTACTCTTTAAAGCCATGAATTTCTCAACCAAACACGACAAAAGAGACATCTTTCTAATCGGTGATCATGAATAGTACCAATTTTATTACATTAACTTACTTCACTGTGCACAGAAAGCTCAGGCATGCTAGTTTTCATATCATTGAGAATTTATCTAGACTCAAATAGGTAAAAGGTCTACCAAAACTTAAATTTGAAATGGATCACATCTATAATGCCTGTCAATTGCGTAAGCAGATCTAGAAATCATTCAAAGTAAAAGATACTGTCTCCTATAACATACCTCTTCAAGCAATCCATATGGATCTATATGGGCCAACCAAAACTACAAGCATTAGTGGAAAGAGATATGTTTCTTTTCATAGTTGATGGTTATACATGTTTTACTTGGGTAATGTTCCTTGCTCATAAACATGAAGCTTTCATAATATTTGAGATTTTTATAGAAAGGTACTGAGAGAAGCCGGACACCTTATTATTACATTCATAGTGGTCATAGAAGAGAATTTGAAAACAAGGCATTTGAGAGTATTATGCTCAGAACAACTACTTTTAGAACTTCTCTTCACCTCGTTCCCCTCAGTAAAATGGTGTAGTAGAGTGAAAGAATTGGTCTCTCCAGGAAACTGCTAGGACAATATTGTTAGAACATAATCTTCCTGATCATTTCTGGGCAGAAGCAGTAAGCACCACTTCTAATATCATCAATAGGTGTATGATATGACCTATCCTAAAGAAAATGCCCTAAGAACTATGGTGAGAAAAGAAGCCCAACATCAGTTATTTCCATTCTTTTGGTTGCAAATATTTTATTCATAACAACGGTAAGAATTACTTGGGAAATTTTGATCCATGAAGTGATAAAGGTATTTTTCTTGGGTGCTCTCTCACCAATCATACCTATAGGTCTTTTAATAAAAGAACCTTGTGTGTTGAGGAATCCTTTCATATTTTATTTGATGAATCTAATAACTTCCCTATGTGTTTGAGTACTGATGAAAAACAGGTGTATAACCTATGATCTGAGGAATGTAACAACACAATTCCTAAGCCATCATAGGATAAGTTGACTACACCCTCCCATGAGTCGACTCCTAAAACAAAAATAATAAAGCGAAGTGTTCCAAAGGAGTGGAAGCATAATGCTAGTTATCCAAATGAACTCATTATCAAAAATTCAAAAGATAAGAGTTCAAACAAGAGTATCATTAAGGAGACAAGAAGTTTTTTCCCTTGTTTCTCAAATTAAACCTAAGAAAACCGATGAAGCTATCAAAGATGATTCATGGGTTGAAGCTATGAAGGAAAAGCTTGATCAGTTTGAACGAAATCAAGTTTGGACTCTAGTTGAAAGACCTATAAATTGCCCAGTAATTGTAACTAGATGGGTCTATAGAAATAAATTAGATGAAGAAGGTAAAGTTTTCAGAAATAAATCTAGACTTCTAGCTCAAGGATACTCCCAGTAGGAAGGTATTGATTATGAAAAGATGTTTACCCCCGTGGAATGGTTAGAGTCAATAGAAATTTTATTAACTTTTGCCATGTTCAAATGCTTTAAGTTATATCAAATGGAAGTATAAAGTTCAATCTTAAATGGCTTTATCCATGAGGAAGTTTTCATAAAATAGCCCCTAGCTTTGAAAATCCATCATATCCAAGTCATGTTTTTAAATTATCAAAAGCACTTTACGGCGTCAAACAAGCTCCAAAAGTTTTGTATGAGAGATTAAGTATTTTTTTACTAAATAAAATTTTTCAAAGGGGTAAAATTTATACAATTCTATTTATACAAAAGCTTGATTCAAATCTTCTCATTTTTAAAATTTACATTAATGATATAATTTTTGGTAGTTCTAGCATCTCTATATCCAAGAATTTTGCTAATTTAAGGAAAGGTGAATTCAAAATGAGTTTTATGGGTGAGCTCACATTCTTTTTGGGATTACGAATCAAACAAACTCCCATAGGCACCTTCATCAGTCAAGCCAAGTACATGAAAGAACTCATAAAAAAAATTAGTATGGAAAAAAGAAAGGCCTATGGAACACCATTTAGACCATCCACAAGCATTGATTCATACTTTTCTAGAAAAGACATTGATGAAAAGATGTACATGGGGATGATCGGGTCTCTACTCTTCCTAAATACAAGTCAACTAGACATTATATTCAGTATGGGTAAATGTGCCAGGTTCCAGTCAACTCCTAAGGAGTCTCATCTGAATGCCATGAAATGAGTCATCCAATATCTAATAGGGACTCAAGACTTTGGATTATTGTATCCCTGCTCCTCACATTCTAATTTGATTGGTTATCCAGATATTGATTTTGAAGGAGATTAAAAAATAGAAAGAGCACTAGTAGAGCATGTAAAATTCTTGGTGATGCCTTTATCTTATGGCATAGTAAGAATCAAACTTCCATTTCTCTTTCAACCACTGAAGATAAATACATGGCTGTTGGAAGTTGGGGTACTCAAATCTTATGGATAATACATCAGCTTCTTGACATTGATTTATCTTTTGAATTTATTCCTATTATATGTGATAGCACCAGTGCTATTAGCATGTCTAAGTATACTCTTCATTATTCTAGGGATAAACATATTGATATTAAGCATCATTTTATTTAAGATCATGTGGAAAATGGTAACTTTACTCTAAAATTTGTTGATTCTGAAAATCAACTAGAAGATATTTTTACAAATCCGCTGCTAGAAGAAGGATTTTGTTCCCTTAAAAAAGGATGGCATTATTAGCATTAATGATTTTAAGATCTTTTTGGACAGTAAGTTGCCGCGACTTGTGGTAAATAAAAATTTATTTGAATTTGCTTTGTCCACCTTTTCTAAAAGATGAGTCATCATTACTTTATCTATGTATATCTCTATGTGTGGATTTATTTGTGTGCATGTTTCCTATATGTTGTTTCTTGTTGATTAGGTCAAAGGGGAAGAAAGAAGAAACATCAAAGGTGCCTATAAGTCAGCAGGAGCAACCTGACACACAGGGAAGTCAACCATCAACTGATGTTTACTCTTGTTTGTCATTACCAAAAAGGGGGAGATTGTTAGCCTCCTAAGTCTATGTTTTAATAATGACAAACTAACAAGTGTATATTTGCAGGATATTACGACTGCTAATCTTTGGAAGTCATAAAGGAAGCCATCTCCTAGAATGGAAGGACATCAATTCACAATCTAGAACATCCAAGTAAATCAGTCATAATGGGAACAAATGGAAGAAGAATCTAAGCCCAAAAGTCATAACTAATCAGATTAATTACGACTAAGTATAAGAAGATAGAGGATATTAGAAGATCGAAGGGTATCTCACCCGAAAATATTGAGGATCACAACATCAAAAAATTATGTTAAGAAAATCAATCAGATATCTTGAAATGGAAGAAGGATCACAATTCCAAAATCATGACAGACCAAATCAAAACATAAAGGAAGAAATGTCACAATTAGTACATGGACCTATCGGATATGGACATGTATGATTATGGAAACTGCACCACGTATAGAAATATCTGTTATGGACATATATTATGGTGTTATCCCTCAGTCGAGGAATCAATTCAAACACTTGATTAAGAATAAATATCTTAGGTTTCCTCATAAAGAATGGAACCAGAAGACTATAAAAGAAGAAGACTAAAGATGGACACGGATCACACAACTTTAAGGAGAAAATTCAAAGTGTCTTAATCTTAGACTCACAAGGCTTTGTAACTTTTAGTTTACAATTATCATATAAAGAATCGGACTGAGTCAACTTTGTAACATCAACTGAAGCTGTGTCACAAGATCTGAAGAACAAAATAAGTCTTCATAACTTGTTTCATATCATTGTAATCGAGCCTGATATTGAACGATCTAAGGAAACTTTGAAAACCATGAGGACTAGAAGTAGGAACCACATTGGTGTTCCAAACTGGGATAAATCTCTATGTTATTACTTTACATTTTGTTATTAATTTTCTTATTTGTTTTAAATCTAATCTATTGTGTTAAGTGCACTAATCTACAAACGAGTAAACTGTGAGGAGTCAGTAGTCGACTCACAGAAAATTTCAATTCACCCCCTCTTGAATTTTATAGGGTTGTTATGGTTGGGTATTGGGGGTGGTCTTAGGTCCTGGGTGGTCTTGAGGCATCCAACACGACTAGGACTTGGTACGGGTCATGTTAAATTTAAACACATGCTTTTAATGAAATAATCTTTAGGGAAGAGTAGCATTCCTGAGATATCAAGAATTATGGAGAGAAATCAACCCTTCAGTGCTCTAGTTGCCGATTCCTTGAAAAACCTAGGTGTTCTTAACATTGGGATTTAAGAGTGCTTGAGAGAGTGTATTGGATAGTTAAGTGTTGAAAATAGGGTCCCCAACATGTTTTATGGATATGGGGTCTAAGTGGTGGAAAGAGGTAAATTAAAAGAATGCCTCCACTTAAAAGTGTAGAAAAAATTTCCCAGTCATCACGGGTTACCTTACGTCTCGTGACATCTATCTACAAGTCTTCTGTACAACTAGTAGTTTGATCAATATCTCAAGGAGCTGTAACTATTTACCCTACGGTCACACACTATGACTGGTGAGGTGTCACTACTATATGTTTGGTGCCAATCATTGTCAAGACAGAAACTTAGCTAATTACACTAGTTTGGCTATGGAGGAGACTATACGACTCATATATAGTCTTTACGACTCATGACCCCAAATAATAATAACAACAAAAACTTTAGTCTAACACTCAGGTAAAGCTACTGTTAGGGTTCTTAGGGTAATAGTCCAAAACTCAAAAAAAAATTTAGGCCTAAAAATCAGGGGTGTTACACTATCCCCCAGGATTATTCACCCATAAATGATGAGTCAAGGCTTCCATTAGCATGATTTAACATATAAATGCAACCATAATTACCTTTAACAAACACAAAATAAAGATATTAAGGAATACACCTTAAGCACGATTATCCAAAGCGGTATACAGGAATGGATTCTTGGAATTCATGTCCTCTTCCGTTTCCCACGTAATTTCTTCATCCTTATGATTCCTCCATATTACCTATACTAAAGCCATATCCCCTTAGTTCTCAGACAAAGGACTTGCTTATCCATAATCTTAACCGGGAATTTCTCAAAAGACAAGGAATCCAAAATTCCCACACTCTCCAAATAAACAACTAAGGAAGGCTCACCCACACACTTCTTCAACATCAAAACATGAAAGATTAGGTGAATGAAACCCATCCTAGATAGAAAATCCAACTCATAATCCACATTTCACAATTTATCTAAATCAAGTACGAGCCAACATAATGGGGATTGAGCTTCCTCTTTTTCCCAAAACTAATCACCTCTTTTACGGAGGACACCTTTAAGAACACTCAATTGCCTACATTAAAGTACAACTCATAATGCCTTACATCTGCATAGGACTTTTGGTGACTTTGAGTGGTCTTAAGCCTATCCCTATTTACCCTTACCTTTTCTATGGCTTGATAAACTAAGTCAGGGCCAAACAATCTAGTCTCACCAATTTTAGCCATCCAATAAGGGGAACAACATCTCCTATAATACAAAAACTCAAATGAAGCCATATGAATGCTAAAATGATAGCTGTTATTATATACAAACTCTATGAGAGGTAAATGATCAACCCAACTACCACCAAAGTCAATCACACAGGCCCTAAGAATATATTCCAAAGTCTTAATAGTCCTCTGCGCTTGTATATCCATCTGAAGGTTGAAACCGAGGCTAAGGTTTACCTTATTCCCCAAACCTCTGTGTAAAAAATAGCAGAAGTGAGAAGACAATGGCTTACCTCGATTAGATATAATAGAAATAGGCATAGCATGCAACGTGACAATCTCCTAAATAAAAATCGTAGCATAATACTCTATCAAATAATTTGTCCTTAGTGGAAAGAAATGTGCAAATTTAGTCATCCTATTCATATGACCCGAACTAGGGCCTTGTCGTAATGGGAATTATAAGCTCGACCATGACCGAGAACCACCCCCATTACCCAACACAACCATGAAATGCATGTCTTGAGTTGGATGTTCAAATATATAATAAGATAGCATATCCAAATATATGGTGACTCTAGGATAAGTATATATTCGAGAGAAACCAAACCAAGTCCAACCACCTAATGACCAACCAAACCAATACCAAAACCAATAAATGAAAACAAATTATAATAATCTGATGTAAGTATATATATATAGATGAAACATAACTAGTCTATACCATACCCAAGTCCACAATTATCCATACAAAGCCTCTAGAACAACCAAAGAGTACCTAGTCAGGACATGCCCCCAACCATAACATAAAACCAAAGTCTATAAAGGATAAGAAAATATGTAATGCCTTCCATACTATGGAAGTTCACCATTTCAATCCAACATTAATTGTCCCTAAATATGATCACTAAGTAGGAGAACTAGAATGGTCAATTCCTACACACGTGGGTATACCACTGCCCGAAGATGAGTTAGTGGATGAACACTAGCATGCACTATGGATAAGGATGACATGATGCCATTTATAAAACCAAGTAAAACCATCCATAATGTATACAACCATATGTAATATTCCTATTATACTTAGCTTAGTTTAGCTCCTAGTTGCATGCATAAGAGGCTTAAAGCTTGAAAATTTCACTATTTATTGAGGACTTAGTCTTATTTTTGGCCTCTTAACTTGTAGGATTTTTAAATTAGCCTTCTCGACAATGAGATTTAGGATTTTTAGTTAATTCATATTTAGGGATGTAAGGGTCATATCTCGGGGAAGTTTTAGATTTTTTGGATAAGGATTGTGTCATGTTTGGATTTCAATTCTAATAGCTCACCGCAATAACATTGTGTGGTGGTCTATATAGAGATGGACTCCTCATCATGGTGACCCATTAAACCACATTCCAATTATAATTTTAATCTCTTGAGGGGTAGTTATGTCTTTTCCCATCAAATCAATTCATAAAAACATAAATTAACACATCAGTTAGGGCATTATTTTCCTATCTTCCCTAATTTTCTCTCAAATCAAACTCTACTCTTTCCCCAAAATTATCAAATTCCATTCCTTCCTACCCAAGGAAACCAGGAATTTAAGCTTTCAAAATCCAAGAACCTTCAAGAAAGATTCAAGATTGGTATTCTTCTTTTAAACTTAAGGGTTTAAGGTATGTGTGATGTTCGTACAGGGACCCTTTTTACCTATGGAGTCAAAGAATCCTTTTTGATTCTAAATTATAAGTTTTTACATAATTATGTTGAACTATCTTCATGAATGTTTTATTATTTCAACTTTAAGTTACGATTAAGAATGTTTTCAAGTGGAATGGATTATAGCATGTTTTGAATGTTGTAGTTCCTTTGTCATTATCATGCAAGTCAGAATAAATACTCAAATTATGATTTTTATCATGCACTCATGCTATCTCCTCATGTTTAAAAGCATCCCCATGTTAAAGTCTTGATCTCTATGTGTTTGATGAAATACATAAGTGATAGGTTTTGCATGATGATTTCCCATTATGGTTTTCAAAGCTTTTATATGTCCTTATTGTTATTTCCATTTAGTGCTAGTGGGTTAGAAACACTCGATACCTAGTTTTTTACATAAATTCATTACCCTCAAAATTATTTTAGATAAACTATGAGAATTGTCATTCATTCAAGTTATTTATGATCAGTTTTTTGTTCAGTTAAGCTTAGTTCTGTCTAGTAATTAGTGTTAGTTTATTTTGGAGTAGGATTTAGGACCGAGTTAACCTAGGGATAAGGGCTTACCCACCAGCTAGGTCTAGGTCCTTAGAAGTAGTCCCTAAGTTCTAAAATATGTTGCTAGCATAGAATTATGAGATGTCACCCCCCTAGGAATTGAAAACTCGACTTACCTTAGTCCCAATCTTGAATTTTCCATATGGTATTAATGCATCTGTTGTTTACTGTGATGCTTCCAGAGTTGGTCTTGGTTGTGTATTGGTGTAGAGTGGTATGGTCATAGCCAATGCCTCTAGATAGTTTAAGCCTCATGAAAATTATTACCCTATCTATAATCTTGAGTTGGCAGTTGTTGTTTTTACCTTGAATATTTGGAGGAATTATCTTTACGGAGTTTATGTTGATGTGTTCACAGATCATAAAAGTTTGTAGTATGTATTTTTGCAGCAAGATTTAATTCTTTGTCAGAGAAAGTGGTTAGAAATTTTAAAAGATTATGATATGAGTCTGTTGTATTATCTGAGCTAGGACAATGTAGTTGTAGGAGCCCTTTATATATTGTCTTTAGGTAGTGTTTCTCATGCTAGAAATGATTAAAAAAGGTTAGTTCAGGAAGTTCATCAGCTTACTAGACCAGGTGTTTGGTTGGTTCATTTAGTTAAAGGTAGTGTTTGGGTTCAGAATAGTTTGGAAACTTCATTGGTTATTGAAGTGAAGGAGAAGAAAAATAGGGATTGCAGTTTAGTTAAGCTGAAAGAGTCAGTTAGAGGTCAGAAAGTGGAGGTTTTCTCCCAATTGGGAGATGGTGTGTTGCAATGTCAAGGTAGGCTCTGTGTGTTGTGTGTTGATGGTTTGAGACATCAAATTTTAGTAGAAGTGCATGGTGCGCATTATTCTATACATCCTGGAGCCACTAAGATGTATCATGATTTTGGGAAATCTACTGGTGGAGTGGTATGAAGAGAGATATTGCAGAGTTTATAACAAAGTGTTCTATTTATAAGAATGTTATATTTTAGCACCTGAGGCCTAGTGAAACATTGTAGGAGTTCAGTATTACCACTTGGATGTGGGAAGAGGTGAACATGGATTTTGTTATAGGTTTGCCTCATACGCATCGTCAGCATGATTCGATATGGGTCATTGTAGACAGAATAACCAAATCAGCTCATTTATTGCCATTTCATACTTCATACTCAACTAAGCAATATGTGAAGATCTATATTAAAGATCTGGTTAGGTCTCACGGAGTTTCGATGTCTATCATTTCAGATTGAGGTACTTAGTTTACTTCTCACTTTTGGAGAGCTTTTCATAATGGTCTTGGTACCTAAGTTCATCTCAGTACAACTTTTCAAGGGTAGTTGGGATGACCATTTACCTTTGATCGAGTTTGCCTATAATAATAGTTATCACTAAATTATTCAGATGGATCGATTTGCGGCTCTCTATAGGAGGAGATTTAGATCTATGATTGGTTGGTTTGAGGCAGGTGAGACTAATTTAATAGGACTAGATTTGGTATTTGATGGAATGGAGAAGGTTCAGTTGATTAGAAAGAGGCTTAAGACAACCCAAAGTTGTCAAATATCCTATGCAGATATGAGGAGAAGGGATCTTGAGTTTGAAGTTGGAGATTTTGTGTATTTGAAAATCTCCCACATAAAGGCAGTGAATAAATTTGGCAAGAAGGGGAAACTTAGTCCCCAATATGTTAGCCCTTACTAAATTTTGAGTCATTTTGGAAAGGTATCTTATAAGATTGAGTTGCCTGCTGATTTGGCATCAGTGTATCTAGTGTTCCATGTTTCCTTATTAAAGAAGTGTATTGGTGACCCAACTGTTGTTGTTTCTTTAGAAAGCATAGATGTTTAGGATAGCCTTTATTATAAATAAATCCTAGTCGAGATCCTTGATCGTCAGATTCATATATGCGTACCAAGTATCCTCATCTTTTCTCCGCAAACACAGACTTAGCGTAAGGTAGTAGTTCTTCTTAGATTGACTCTTTTACATCCTAAGTCCTAGCTATATAATCATTCTTATGACTTTTCATGCATCCACAAATTCAGTTTAGTCATGTGTCATGTTTCAGGCTCAGTCATGTAATCATGTTTTTAGTTATGCATGTTAAGTATGTGATTTCATTTACCCCATTATTCTCAGATTAATCAGTCTCATTCGAGGATGAATGTTAACAAAGGGGAGATATTGTAATACCCCGTATTATACTTATCTTAGTTTAGCTCCTAGGTGCATGCTTAAGAGGCTTATAGCCTGAAAATTTCATAAAGTGTTGGGGTCTTAGTCTTATTTTTGTCCTCTTAACTTTGAAGATTTTTAAATTGGTCTTTTCGACCCCGATACATAGGTTTTTGAGTTCGTTCAAGTCTAGGGGTGTAAGGCATAAGTCTCGGGGAGGTTTCAGATTTTTTGGATGAGGATTGGGTCGTGTTTTGTTATTGAGACCAACAGTTCACCGCGATGGCATCGTTTCATGGTCCATATAGCGATGGACTCCTTATCGCATTGTGGTGACCCATTGAACTGTGTTCCAGTTGTGAATTTAATCTCCTGAGGGGCATTTATGTTGAGGGGAAGTTATGTCTATTCCCATCAAATCAATTTGTAAAAACACAAATTAACACATCAGCTAGGGCATTATTTGCCAATCTTCCCCAATTTCCTCTCAAAGCAAACCCTACTCTTTCCCCAAGATCATCAAATTTCATTCCTTCCTCTCCAAGGAGACAAAGAATTCAAGCTTCAAAAATCCAAGAAACTTCAAGAAAGCTTCAATATTGGTATTCTTCTTTTAAGATTAAGGGTTTAAGGTATGTGTGATGTTCATCCATGGGCCCTTTTCACCCATGGAGTCCAAGAATCCTTTTTTATTCTAAATTATGAGTTTTTACATGATTATGTTGAACTATCTTCATGAATTTTTTGTTATTTTAGCTTCAAGTTAAGATTATGAATGTTTTCAAGTGGAAGGGATAACAGTATGTTTTGAATGTTGTAGTTACCATGTCATTATCATGCGAGTCAAAATAAATCTTTAAATTACAATTTTTTTCATGAACTCATGTTATCTCCTCAAGTTTAAAAGCATATCCATGTTGAAGTCTTGATCTCTATATGTTTGATTAAATGCCTAAGTGATGGGTTTAGAATGATGATTACCCGTTATGCTTTTAAAATCTTCTATATGTTCATATTATTATTTACATTCAGTGTTGGTGGGTTATGAACACCCGATACCTAGTTGTTTACATAAATTCAGTATCTTTAGAATGATTTTAGATAAACTATGAGCATTGTCATTGTCATTCACCTGCCAATTTAGTAATGACATTCTCTTATGGGTCACTCTTCAGTTTAGAACTGACTCCCTAGTCCTTTGGGATGCTAGTTGAGTGGATCCACACAGCCATGTGTTAGTACCTATGGCATGGCACTGGCACCCTTCTAACTGGGATCACTGGTTGGACACCGATTAGCTCAGATTGGGGTATTTCAGTTACATGATACCTCCCACAGTCTCAGTTTAGTATTCAGTAAAGAATTCAGTCCAGGTTTTATTGACCATAGCATATGGACTTCCACTTATTCGATTATCAGATTTTAGTAATTCATTTTATAGATTATTTCAGAAACATTATATTCTTGGTCTTGTATTCTTAGTATTTTAGTTTTCATACATTCATACTCAGTTATGTTATGCTATTCAGTTAGTCATTACTTTAGTCACAATTAACACATGTATTTCTGTCTAATCTCATCTCATATACCAGTACATTTGCAATACTGAACGCATACCTTCTTCGCACTATGATGTCTTATATCATATGTTTGGACGCATAGTTTTCCTGACCGCGCTTAGACAGTTCAGCTTATCAGCAGTAGCTGTCGTGGTGAGTCCTCATTGATTGAGGACATGATAATTTCATTTTTGTTTATCTTAGTAGTTTAGTATTTCCATTTAGTTAGAGTTAGTTAGGGGTTTGTCCCATCAACTCCACAGTCAGTCAGTTAGAGGCTTTTTCGACATTCAGACAGTTAGTCTACTTATCATTTGTTTTATCAGTCTTTTTAGTATGTCTTCATGCATTTCAAATGTATGATTTAATAGTGTTTCAGTATTTAAACACTTAAGGTATTATCAGTTGTTTCCGCATAGGTTATTTATTGTCAGTTTACTCAGTACTCATAGCAGGTACCAGCTCATGGGTTAGCTTATGGTCACTTATGTCTGTAAGCACCATTGTCGCGACTAGGGGGTAGCCTCGGGTCGTGACACCACACACACATATATATATATAACCATGCCGGGAAAAGGAACCAGGTTTAGAATGACTTTAAAACCTTTACCAGTATTGTGTAGATTTGTTGTCCTAAACCATCCACGGGCTTTATGGGTTCAGCTCCCCCTGCTGAAAGGGCCCTAGTATGTGTATCCGCATGACTAGGGAAGAAAACCTAGGATTACTAGTACATCCCCCAAAATATAATGTGACATCATGTACATGGTCACCAAGACCAACCTCATATCAGAAAATATGACTTTCTAGTTTTGGTCCCCTTGGGACCTCTACCTTCTACGACTTTTGTACACATGACGCCATTATTTCCAATTTAAAACCATTACCAAGAAACCAATCAATCCATTTACCATTTATTAACCTAGGCTATTTAGTGGTGGTATCGTCATACCAACCATACTTGCAAGTACTATCCATAGCAACCATATATAGGTTGAAGGGATTCTATGTACCCTTCTATTAACCATATTAAACCGCATGGGGGATTACAATGTACCCCATAAGCATAACAAATTTCATAGCTACCAACGCTTCAACATTTAATCATGCAAAACTATACACATCATTTATGCCATTTAAAACTATTCCAAACCATTTATGACCATGAAAAACATTTAAAGCACTTATATCATTTAAACCGTGCAAAACCATCCTAATCCATTCAGGGTTCCATTACCAAACTAAACCATGCAAGAGTTTCAATGAAAGTGCAACAATAGAGTGAATAACTTCTTTTAGGTATTTTGTCAAACATATTGAGGGCATACCTTTACCAAAACCAAAACCAATGCATAAACTAACATAATTAGGGCTACTCAAGACCCATTTGTTAAACCATAACCAACAAGTACAAACATATGCATACCATTACCTAAAACATGTAAAAATATAGATTAAACCAATACTAAACCATACCCATCAAGACCCTCAACATATATTATTAAAACCACCATTCATGATTCATAAATCAATGTTTAAAACACAATACACATGCCTTTAGTTGGACCTAACAAGGAGGGAAGGAGTACATGCATTATACAAGAAGATTTTGAAGAGAAACATGACTCTTGAGCCCTTTGAAGAACACATGAAGAAACCCTAGACTCCAATCTTCAAGAGTATGTTTAAGGGAGTATTTGGAGGGTTTCCACCCTTTTATATGTTTTTTGAGAGGGTACCAAAGGTTATATAATGCGAGAACATAAGGGATTTGAAGTAGGAAATGGCCGGACTACCCTTGACTTAAATTAAAACCAAACCACATCCAGGGGTATGACTCACCTATACCATCCGTATCCTAGGGTACAAGTGGTACCCCAACTCATACGTACACCTACCTAACTCGTACCTAAGGGTATGAGTAGTATACTCAATCGTACTCACCTATCGTTCCTTGGGAAGATTCCACAAGATAACCCAAATATGCACCATACAATTTACCTAGCATTACTCGTATGTTCCTATATAATCGTACCTTGATGAGTCGTATCTTGGGCAGTAACCAAGCCAAGCACACTTCCTATCATACGATTGAATCCTCAAGCCATCCCACAAGTCGTATTCAAGGGTATGCTTAGTACCCTTGAGTCATAACAAGTCCAGTAAGTCTAAAACCAAGGAAATTTTTCAAGGGTCCAAGACTTAGGGTTTTTCAGTTCCCCCACTAGGATCATTCATCCCTAAATGATGGTTAAGGGTAAGGGAAAAGCACGAGATACCACATTAACACCCAAAAAACTTTTCCCCAACTAAAATAGGAAGCAGGGACACATAACCAAGGTAAGAAGATCACTTCATAAACCAAATACAATTTACACCCCAACACCCCATTCCGACCTCTAACGAACTTAGAAAAGAAAGATTAAAGAGGAACCATTCTTCACCTTTAACTAAGTTAGAAAATACAAGGACATGTTAAATAGGACACACTTTACGCACGAACTTGCAGAACAAAGAACTAACATGGACATTTTAACTACATGGCCTCTTCCTCATTCCAAATGACTTTCTCAAACTTTTAGTTCCACCATGGAACCTTTACCAACACCACACCTTTTTTTGCAACCGACAAATTTACTATTCCATAATCCTCATTGGGACCCCCTTAAAGAACAAGGAATTCAAGATTCCAATACCATCCTAAGGAACTAACAAACCAAGGACCATCCCTACCTTACCCCAACACAAACTCAAAGAATACCGACTGAATAGAATCATGCATGGGAAAGTCCAATTCAACTTAGAATTTACAAAGACACACCACTACGAGAGCTTGAGCCTAGCTATACACCACCTCTATGTTCAAGCCTATGCAAAAATAATTTAGTTAAACTACACTACCGGGCTCTACTCCTTACATCTATTCCTAAACACTACTCTGCTTCCATCACCATTATGACAAGAAAACCTTGATTAAAAGGCATGGGCAAAGCATGTCCAAGGACTATAACTAAAGCCCCTGGCTTATAATTAAACATCTAAAACCATACACTACTATGATGTGAAAACAATTCATAAAACCATGCCCTATAACATATCTTAAGTACCCAACAAAACTATTGGTATATCTACCAAGCACAACATTTTAGCCTACGACCTTTACACCCGCGGTATGATCTATCCATCAAAAGATCTATCACCCTTTACAACCTTCACAAGGTTTTCACCATCCATTCCTTTTCTATTCATTTCCCATGACAACAATCGTACGTAACTTTCCAAAACTGTTAGTAGCCACCCTAGACTCTCCCCTAATTAGGGGCTTCTATATTACCCATTTCAACATACCACCATAATTCCCAAACCACTACCATCCTAACATAAAAAGAGTTAGTTAAGAAACAAAATTATAAGAGTTATCCATGACTCCCAATGAAAGATCCCAAAGACAAGACACAACACTATAGGCACGATGTAATTCACAACTACCACCTAGACCATAATGAAGAAATAACCTGATCAAACCATACCATAAGAGGAGTCCTTAAGACTGGACACCGAAACAAACATAACCACATATACCATGAGTAACTTAACACAAGGTCAAGGCTCATATAAAGGGAACAAGGAGAATACATGATATGAAACTTACGCACAAGTGTTAAATGAATACATGCAACACTAGTAGAGTACTCTTTTAACTGAGAGATAAAAGTATCACTAGAATATGAAACACAACCTTTCCTTGAAGTCTACCGCTAGAAGAGAATTCTAGATTAACCACTAACCTTTATCCCAAGGCTACGTAGGGCCCATCATAGACATATAAAAATCATGAGACTAAATTGACTCTAAGGTTTCTATTAAAACAAAACCATTCACAATCTAAACATGGCAACTAAGGCCTTTTAAAAATCACTTGGATCTAACCAAAACAAATATATGTTCCTTTAATCACTTAGGCAATGCAAAGGTTTAAGAATAGTCAAACTATATCGAAAAACTATATTCAATGGAAATTTTGCAATAGTTTGAGGACGTATAATTTCCAAGACCATAACCAAGTAATTGGGGAATCCATAGTACCCCAAAATCTATTTAACAATCCCATGCATCCCACAATGTTGAAAAACATAAATAAGCATGAATAATGCCTCATAATTTATAACACTCAACTTACACGTCAATTTAAGTGCAAGGCGGTGGTTGTCAATATATTTACCCAACATTGGAGTTGGGGTTGAATCCATGAGGAACAATGTGAGTGGCAATCAGGTCAATTTAAAATAATAGATAAATTTAAAATAATAGATACAAGTTAAATTCAAACTAATAGTACAAAAACATAAAAATAGGGGAGATAAGAGTCCACACTAATGTTTCTTTTTGGGTTTCTCTAGTATAAATTTGGGGCTACAAATAATTAGAGTTTTCAAACAATTAAGCATGGATCTTGGGATTATGTATTACTAAGAAAAGTGATATGTGGATGCTAATGATTAACTTTAATATTAGTACATCAAGTGTGGGTAAGTTTGGTTATAGGTTTTGATGCTAGTCTTTCAACAAAACACCAAACTTTCACCTATTAATTTTTTTGAATACCTAATGGGTGTGTGCAACAATTGGTAACAAAACCCCAATCTATGCATCCCTATTTCTAGGATGATACCCAAGGTGTAGTTAGCTTCACAACCACCCTTATGTCAAAGATAGCGATGGATTAGCAAACTACACATAATTGTCTACCATTGCTTTGGTTTCCACATCCCTCTTTCACGGATGATTTGGATTACTAAAGTTCACCGCGTAACCCTTCTTTTGTAGATGGCCATAAGCTTTCTAGAGCTTGGAGTTTTCACCCATCAAACTCATGTGGGTATTTGGGGCTTTCACCTACACATCCCAACCAAGTTAGCACAGTAATGATAAAACCCTTCAACATGAACTACTAATTAGACGTTAACAATAACAAACCACACACACTTAAATCCCTATTTACACATAAACTCAAGAGGGAGATATAGCTACACAAAAGATAAATAAGAAAAGATATACCTAATATCTTCATTGAAATAATTTATTGAAGCTTAAGTGAATGTTACATCAATCTTTGAACTCCAACAAATCTCTATCAGAAGTGAGCTATTCCTCCACTTAGAAGGTCTCCAATGTATTTTTCTCCAAAAATTCATACAGTATTTTCCTCTCCAAGAATAGAGGCTATCAACTCAAGAACAAAAATTAACTATTTTGGGAAAGAGAGAATATGATCAATAATTCTAGGGTTTGAGTCTTTTTGTAAAAATTAGGATCAGCCACGTGTATTTCCAGTTTTGACCTTGGGCTGTAATCTTTCGCTAAGCGGCGACCGCACCAGCTTGGGCGTGACCGTGACTACCACGAAATTAGTCAGTTCACGTGACTACAGTTGATTAACCATACTTGACTGCCACGATTGTGGTTATTAGACCACGACCGTGGTAACTGAGGACATTCTTCTCCATGTCTTCAGTTGTACTTCTCTTGCTTCCTTTGATCTTTTCAAGCTCCAATCCACATCTTTATATCTCATCAACTCTATACCTGCAAAGTGTTGATATTAGTGCATTTAATCACAATTATGTCTCATTTATTCATTCAAAACAAGGTAATTTGCACGAATATTTACTGTGAATGAGTGGTAAATTACCACTCATGAAAACCCTCAACTTAGAGCTTTTGCTTGTCCTCAAGCAATTCTACCTCTTACTATGAGTGATAATCATCTATACCCAAAATTTATGCCTTAAAGATTGTAAGGAATTCAACCTTAGTCACAACCACAAGTAGCTTATTGCACATGCACTAAGCTAATTTCCACTACACCCCTCATCATGAAATGCCATTTCTAAGGATACACAAGACTTCAAAGAGAAACCAAGCAACCAAAATAAATACTCTAGAAGTGACTCACTTTTAACCACAACTAAGCTATACTCCACTTGCCTCATTGCTCAGGAGGTGACGAAATCACCAACATCAACTTGTTTCACATGCAAACCTCATAAGAAAGAGAATTCCACACACCAAGCTACCAAATATGTAATAAGGTATTTTAAGTGCAAAAATACTCTCTCCCTCACAAAAGAAATCTCTATGCAATAAGTATCATACCATAGGGTTGCCCCTATTTTCAATTGCCACTATGAAGAAAGTAAATGGTCGGAGATATCAAAGAACTTTCTAAGCTTGTAATATATGTTTGGGTTAGGGAAAGATATCATTTAGGATAACATGGTTACACCTTTTCTTGAACATCTTCATCACACTATATAGTTTGCCTTATTTACTATAGGAGACTCTTCTTTTTTTTCTCTTTTCTCATGCCTATTTTTTTTGCTTCCATTATTTACCATTTTTCTTTCATTTTTTTTCTTGAAAATTTCATGCAATTCATTCCTTTATCGGATCATTTCTTTTTCTATTTATTTGTTTTCAATGCTAAGGCACATTAGGCATTTCACTTACAATTTCATGGTCCCAAACTTACTTCCGTCAATCTTTACCACCCGTATCTTAGGCTTTTAGCCTTAAGTTGCATTTTTAATTTCTAGGAGGGTATGGTTCAAAAGAGGGATAAAAAATGATTAACAATTTACAATGAGTTTTCCAAAGAAAGGTACAAAGGCTCAAAGTGGGTAACTAGGGATTAACTTTATGCAAGGGTAGGCTTTTTAGGCTAGAGTGGGTTCTAAAGTCATAAAGATGGCTTAAGATCATTTTGCCAACCAACTACAATAAAAATAAGCATTGAAAGATTAATAGGGTAAGTTCTAGATAACACAAGTATACAAGAGATGAATGCAAAAAGCTCACTGCATACGGCATGCAAAATTTGTCACGGGAGCTCAAATGTCTGTAATGATCCAGTTTGCTTAATCGGAATGCTACACGGTGCTCATGACCTTAAAGGACCAAAAGCTAACCCAGTACTAATATCTATACCTGTATATTGCATAAGATAACATAATAATGCAGAAACATGCACTGAAAGGCCATAAGGTTCGATCATGAACATAACTAAATAACATAACATCTGTGTAGGGTAATAGAATCCCCACAACAAAATTGAAGTCTAAAATATGATAGTTAGTATCTAGTCTACATCTAGTCTAAAAGCCTCTACTGTCTGAAGAATATGAATAAGAAATTGATGGGATATATCCCCAACTAACTCCCACTAATAAGCTAATCAATGAGATACTAGAAAATCATTATGTCCTAGAAGAATGCAGAATCACTACTACTCGGAATGCTGAATCTGGAATCTACTACTGGAACTCATGGCTTTAAACCTATGGTGTAACATAAAAAGAAAGCACCATAGCGCGAATGCATCAGTACATATGTACCGAGTATACATGTGAGGTATGATATATGCAATGGTTCACATGCATAAATAATGCTAACTGACTATCTATCATAAATGTGAGAATACATGCATAAATACATAACTGTAACTAACATAGTGATTTCATAATATTTGAGTCTGTATACTGATAATGTGATATATTACTAATTGATATGACTGATAACATGAAGGACTATATCTGAATAATGCTAATAGCATGGGTGAATGTATCTGATAGTCTTGAATCTGATGGAACTATCTAAGTTCCATACTATATCTGACAGTCCTAAAATCTGAAGAACTATATGAGTTGTATTACTAAAACTGATTGAGTATATCTGACAGTCCTAATTCTGTAACATAAAACTGTGGGAAGTAGTAATCAATCGACATGACCCAAATATGCTATAATACCTGAGCTAGGGTCCAATCTATGCCCTGATTGAAAGGTGTTAATACTGCGCCACTGGTAAGGACAACATGTGAGTAACCCTTATATAACAGATAACTCTAGTGAGAATGGTGGGAACCCTCAAATAACAGGTTAAGATCCCTTATCTACCCTCATATAGTGGGCTATGATGTCTTAAACTATGCTGGCTAAATAGTTTGGAACACAAAGATTGCTTCTAGGAATCACACCCTCGTATAACAGGTGAGTCCCCATCCTTGGGTTCACTCGGTGCTAATTCCTACTCCCATATGAATGGAAACTGCACATGATTTATTGAACTAAAGTGAGCATGGACTAAGTTACTGAATTTTCGTGGCTGACAAAATACTATTATATTTGACAACTGACTGAGTCATAAGATCATGGAGATTTTTCCTGTGTCATAAGACTATCTGAAGTCTAAGAGTTCATAGCTTGACTGAGAGTATCATGAAAAACGTGACATGGATATAGGCAGACAAGTAATAGTTTGGGTACAAGTACCCCAGGACTCGATGGAAGGAAACTAACAAGTCTTGATATTCTTGAATACATAATAATAACCACAATATATTTATTGAAGTATTTCATCAAACGTCTAATAGGCATAAGCTAGCACATTTATAGGGATTTTCATGATATCATGCTAGTTAGGCAAATTTCCTTCATCCAGGCATTTAATCAAACATATGATAGGCATGGTACTTGTAAACATCATTATTCAATTCTAATTTCATGATTCAAGGGTTTAAATCTTAGGGTTGCATGAATCTATGGCTATAGTAATTAAACCCACATAGAAACTATCAACAATCATGTAGTAGAGTCCAATTTCACATTTATCAAACATGAACATGAGCAGCCAAAACATGAAAACATATAGATAATCCATAACTTGAGTTTAGAAAAGGGATTCTTGGACTTTATGGATGAAAGGAATCCATGAATGAACACTATGCATACCTTAGTTCGTGATTTCATGAAGATTGATGGTGAAACCTTCTTGAAATTAGACCTTCTATGAAAACCCTAGCTTGAGTTCTTGAGAATGTTTGAGAAAAACATCAATATTTTGGATGAATAAGGGCTAAATCCCGTGTTTTGGAAGCTTATATAAGGGGGGGAGGGGGGAATTGACCCTTTTACCCTTGGACACATAATTAAATTTTCAGTAAAATTTCCCGAATTGGGCCCTAGCGTGATGCGGCGTTATCGTGTCTATAACTGGAAATTGAGAAATGGGAAACTACATGGTGGCATGATGCGGAGCTATCGCGTCGCCACCATGTCTATGACCTATAAGTTTGGCGTGACGCACCAGTATCATGAAGCAACACTGGAATTTAACAATTTTCATTTGAGCTATCTTCGTGACCTACTGAAGGCTCAGGTCAAGCACTGTCTCACTAAAAAGGCTCTAACTCTTTGCCCGGGTGTCGGATTTGGGCAAATTATATATCAATGGAAAGCTTATTCAATTTCCCACATAATAGGAAGAGAAAATTATGGAATTAAAAAGTTTATAATAATTAGTTCTGATTTCAATGCAAGTTCTAACATCCTTGAGATGATTTTCAAGCTAAGAAAAAGAACGGGTATTACAATATCTCCCCCTTGAGGACATTCATCCGCGAATAAGACTGACTGAGAGGGGAAACAATGAGATAAACATGAATAACTAGAATATGATCTCATGACTAATGTGACTGACAAGCTGAACATGTAAATCTTGTGCATGTGTAACTGATTCATAAATGAATAAATGAAAGTTCTAAAAAACTAAGTTTTCTTAGAATGAGAATGCATGTCTGATGCATAACTATATAAATAATCTTATACATTAATGCATGACTGAATATGTGGTGGTACTTGATACCAAGATTATCATTGGAACATGAGCATGAGACTGAATACTAAGTTAGTGATGTACACTAATCATGAAACTGAGTAAGGTTAAGAAGAACTATTACCTTGAGCTTGATCTGAGTTTGCGGGGAAGAGGTGAGGATACTTGTTGCGCATATCTACTTGTTCTTCCCATGTATCTCTCTCGACGGACTAATTTTTCCAAAGAACTTTAACTAGATGGACTTCTTTGTTCCTCAATCTACAAGTTTGATAGTCTAGGATTTCGACTGGAATCTCTTCATAGGAGAGGCTGTTCTGAACATCGATGCTCTGAATAGGGACTACAAATGATGGGTTACCTATGCACTTCTTTAGCAAAGAGACATGAAAGACTGGATGAACTAAGGCTATATCTGAAGGAAATTTGAGCTCATAAGCTACCTTGCCGAATCGACTAAAAATCTTGAAGGGATCGACATATTGGGCATTGAGCTTTCCCTTCTTGCCAAATCTCTTCACTCCCTTCATAGGAGAGATATTGAGGTAGACATAGTCACCAATCTCAAACTCGAGATCCTTTCTACGAACATCTGCATAAGACTTCTGTAGGCTCTGAGTAGCCAAAAGTCTTACCCTAATTAACTAAACTTTCTCTAAGGCGTCCAATACTATGTCAGGACCTATGACTGAGGCCTCACTAACTTCGAACCAACCGATTAGAGATCTACATCTCCTACCATAGAGATCTTTGAATGGAGCCATTTGAACACTGGAATGATAGCTATTGTTGTATGCAAATTCAATCAAAGGAAAGTAGTCATCCCAACTACCCTTGAAATTAATTACCCATGCCCTTAGCATATCTTTCATAGTCTGAATGATCCTTTCTGCTTGACCATCTGTCTAAGGATGAAAGGCTGTACTGAGATAAACTTGGGTACCATGACCCTTTAGGAATGATTTTCAAAAATAAGAGGTGAACTGGGTACCTCTGTTTGAGATAATAGTCAATGAAACACTATGCAATCTGACCAGCTCCATAATGTAGAGCATGGCATAATCCTATAAGAGGTATGAACTGGAAGGAAAAAAGCTGAGTTGGTCATTCTATCTACAATGACCCAGACAAAATTATGCTGACGATGAGTTCGAGGCAAACCCATCACGAAGTCCATGTTTACAACTTCCCACTTCCAAGTAGGAATATTGAGCTCCTATATAGGACCACTAGGATTATGATGCTCTATTTTAACTTGTTGACATGTAGAGCACTTAGCCATAAACTCTATAACATATCTTTTCATCCCACTCCACCAATAGATTACCAATAAATCGCGGTACATCTTAGTGTCCACTAGATGAATAGAGTAACATGTACCATACGCTTCTTCAAGAATTCACTGCCTTAAGTAATCTATGTCATAGAGATGACCCTGACAATGAAGAACCCTATCTCCCCCTTGGGAGAAAACCTCTATTTTATGATCCTGAATTGGCTTTTTTAGCTTGACATGGCTAGGATCCTTATCTTTGTTTTCTTTCACCTCTAAAACTAGAGATGATTCTGAACTACTCTGAACACATACACCGCCCTCTGTAGAGTTGACTAAGCGAACGCCTAGTCTGGCAGGCTGGTGGACTTCCTGGACTAACTTCTTCTTACTATCATCAACATAAGAAATACTACCCATGGATAGTCTACTGAGAGCATCGGCCACTGATGTTGGGTGTATTTATACGTCTAAGCACCATAACTTACCCATGTTTTAGTTAAGTTTTGAGAATAAAATACATAAGTCTTGCACTTTTAGTCTATTTTCAGTTACGTGAGCTGACCTATGTGATTAGCATGCTTTTCAGGTACTAATGAGGAAGATTACAGCACTTTGGGGACCTGTGGACAGCAAAGGAAAACTTCACATAAAAAGAAAAGCAGGTTTTGGACTGAATGTGATGTAGGGGAGCTTTTTCCCAGGCAAACTCAACATTTTTAAGTAGTTAAGAATGTAGTACCAATTTATTAGAAAAGGATATTATTAAAAGCCTTATGGCTGAATTTTTAGGGATAATTCAGATTTTGTATTATTTTGTAAAACAAGGAATAGCAGCTTAGCTTGAGTGACGGAGAGAGAGAAACGCTTTTCTCTCTTATTTTTGCTATTCATCTTTATCACCAAGATCGTTCTAAGATTTGGTATGATGAATATTTTTATTTTGATTTCCATTTTATTCTTGAGTAGCTAAGCTTCTTTGTTAGGGTTATGGAAACCTTGTAGTATACTCTCTATTGCTATTGGTTTTGTGAATTTATGATGTGTCACACCACTTATATCATTACTCTCTTCATTTTTATTGAATTCTCGTGGTTGCAAACATAGGGAATGTGCCATTATAGCAATAACTTGTTTGATAGAAAAGTTACTATTTGGAAAAGAGAGTGTGATTAGAAAATAGGGTTTCCAACCTCTATTTTACACGTTAATGCCCTAGTAGGATTAACTTCTTGGAGAGTTCGTACAATTGGTTATACACTTTGGATTCGATAGAATTAAGTTGAATAAATCCTTGATGGTTGAAAAACACTTGGATTTAGAATAAGAATACGTCTCTCTATAAGTGCATGCATGTATAAAATCCATATTACTCATAGTTAATAGAGAAGTAGAAGCTACAAGGTGGACATAACCCTAACTTGTCATTCTCTATGATCAAATATAATTACACATATCATCTCATCGTTACACTGATAATATTATTGTGCACTTAAACCAAACCCCCCTTTCCTTGGAACCTTCGATCAACAATCTAATAATAATCGCAATACTTAGTGATCATAGTATTCCCTGTGGGATTCAACACCCAACCCAGTTGGGTTCTATATTTGACAGCAACCGCTTGCACTCTCTAACGAGAATTTTAATTTGGGCATATCAAATTTTGGCGCCGTTGCCGGGGAATATGGTTGTCAACTAAGTTTGTGATAGTTAATAGACCCTTTGGTCAAAGATTCTCAAATTTTACTTTTTGTTAGTTGTTTTTGTTTTGTTCAGGTTTAGTGGAGTGCATGCCAAATACACGAAGATCTAGTCAGCCATTATTACCTATAAATCCTGAACCACATCTCATCGACAGAATGGATGCGCAACTAGACCTTAAAAGGATGGCTACTCAACAGGAGCAGTCTAGATTAGCTGCATTGGCAGTTGCTCAAGTAAATCAACAGAATGCTAATAACCTACGTCGGGTACCGAATCTTGATGATGAGGACCTGGGTGATGATGAGTTATTAAATCTAAGGCGTGCAGATGATGTGGTTGCATCAGTGAACAGGAATGTCAACAGAGATCGTCAAGCTAGAATGAGACCCGAACGCCGAGCTGTGCAAGTTGCTTTTGATGATAATGATGATGACTTGGATGGGGCTAGTGCCACAGGGGCTATTTTTCCTCCGCCCTTGGCACCAGGAGCCAAGTTCAATATCACTAGTACCATGATCCTCCTATGCATCTGATTAATTTTATCTCAACATGTAAATCGTTTGACAATCCAGGGGTTGGACAGAATGCAATCCGGCTGCGCTTATTTCTATTGTGTCTATCTGGAGAGGCAACTCTATGGTTAAATGGGCTAACTCCTGACTCTATTACCAATTGGAGGCAACTGAAAGAAGCTTTCCTAGAAAGATTATTTCCGCCATCCAAGAGAGCATAATTAAGAGATGAGATAAGCAATTTCAGACAGCTTCCAATTGAAGCTCTCCATGATACATGGGAGAGGTTCAAGAAGAAGCTTATGCGGTGCCCAAATCATCAGATAACAAATGTCCACTTGATGGAAATATTATATAAGGCTTTGAAATCGGTGACTAAGCCAGTGGTTGATAAAGCTGCAGGTGGGTCATTCATGGATGTTACTTTTATTGAGGCATGTGATATGCTGGATCGTATAACAAAGAAAAGTAGAGCTTGGCATACCAGGGATTCTGAGGTAGAAAGATCTACTGTATCTATTAGCATAATGGCAGAACAGAGGCGAAGAAAAGAGGAACATGACCAGGATATGGCTAACATGAAAACGCATATGGACCTTCTTACTAAACATTTATTATCAGGGAAGATAGAAAAGGTCAAGGCTGTTGTATCACAGGGAAGAGATGACTTCGATTCTGAGGAGGAAGGAAATTACTTGAATAATCAGGAGGGTTTCCGAGGCAATGTCCAAGGAAATCAAGGTCAGAACTATCATGAAAAATTTGGATACAAGGACCGAGGCCAATGGAATGGGAATAATAAGAATGACAGGAGCGGTTTGTATGTCCCTCTTAGAAATTGTGAAGCTGCTGTACCTAGCTTTGGGAAGATGTCCATGGAGGACATGATGGCTAAGCTGTTGAAAGGAGTGGAGGCAACCAACACGGAAGTAACTGAGGTAAAAAATGATTTTTCCTCAATAAATCAATTGGTTGACTCGCATTTCACTATAATAAAATAGCTGGAACAACAAATGAGTCAACTATTAGCGGCATTCAATCAAAGAAAAGCTGGCACTTTACTGAGTGACACTGTCCAAAATCTAACAAAAGATGGATCATGTTTGGCTATTACAACCAGGAGTGGTAAGGTGCTGGAAAATCCATCCAAAGGCAAGGCCGTGGTTGATAATATAGAAGAGAATGTTATTGAAGTAGATTGTGATGATTTTGTAGAAGTTGAAAATCAGGATGAGATCGTCCACGATACTACACCTAGATGTCAGCAGTCTGAAAAAGATTTATAATGGGAAGCACAATAAAAAGGAAGTGGTGGAGAAAAATCTTCCAAATCCACACCACCTTTTCCTTAGAGACTGAAAAAGATGGCTGATGACACCAGGTTCAGTAAATTCATGACCATGCTGAAGGAGCTGACTATAAATATACCTTCGGTGGAGGCACTGGAGCAAATGCCAGGGTACGCCAAATATGTGAAGGACCTTTTGAGAAAGAAAAGGGCAGCGAGCTATGAACTGGCTGATAATTTTCATCATTGTAGTGCCATTGCCATGAGGTCTTAGGTACAAAAGAAGGCAGATCCGGGTGCTTTCACCATTCCTTGAACGATTGGATCTTTAGACTTTGCTAAGGACTTATGTGATCTAGGGGCTAGCATTAATTTAATGCCACTATCCATCTATAGATAGTTGGGGTTGGGCGGTCCTACACCAACCAACATGCGACTTGTAATGGCAGATAGGTCGGTAAAATGACCTGTTGGTATCTTGTATGATGTATTAGTGAAGGTTTCTACCTTTATTTTTCCTGCAGACTTTGTTATTTTGGATTGTGAGGTGGATTTTGAGGTTCCCATAATCTTGGGTCGACCTTTCCTCACAATAGGAATTGTGCTTATTGATTTATGAGAAAATGAGCTTTTATTTCTGATGAATGATGAAGTGGTGTATTTTGATATATGCAAATCAATGAAGCAGCCCAAAGATATGAATGTGTTCTCTATAGATGATTTTATAATGAGGATGAGAAGGAATTATCTTTAAAGAAGCAGCTTACTGTTGAGCCATTGGCTGCTGTACTTTTGAACTTTGATTGTGAGGATATTAAAGAGTACGAATAAACTATCTGTGCTTTGACAGGAATACGGTCGTATTCTTATGCCCCCAAAAAGCTGGAACTTGACCTTAAGAATCGACCTTCCCCACCGGCGAAGCCATCCATTGAAGAGCCACCGGTGCTAGAATTAAAAGAGCTACCCAGTCATCTAAGGTATGTGTTCTTGGGTAGTGGAAATACACTGCCGGTTATTATTGCTGCTGGTATAGGTGAACAACAGGTAGAGGCTCTCATCTCTGTTCTGAAGAGGTACCAGAGAGCTATTGGTTGGACTATTACTGATATAATTGGTATCCCTCCTGGCATATGTATGCACAAAATTCAGCTAGAGGAAGATTGTGTACCCACTATTGAGCATCAGTATCTTCTGAATCCACCTATGCAAGAGGTGGTAAAGAAAGAAATCATAAAGTGGTTAGATGCAGGGGTGGTGTATCCAATCTCAGACAGTAAATGGGTGAGTCCTGTACAATGTGTGCCCAAGAAAGGGGGTATAACAGTAGTAGCGAACGAGTAGAATGAGGTAATTCCACTCAGGCCTATCACAGGGTGGAGGGTGTGTATGGATTACCGAAAGCTAAACTCGTGGACGTTAAAGGACCACTTCCCAATGTCATTCATGGATTAAATACTTGATTGATTATTAGGAAAGGGATGGTTCTGTTTCTTGGATGGTTATTCTGGATATAATCATATTTGCATTTCTCCTAAAGATCAGGAGAAGACCACTTTCACATGCCCATATGGTACTTTTGCATTCAAACGATTGGCATTTGGGCTATGTAATGCACCTACCACTTTTCAGCAGTGTATGATGTCCATTTTATCTGATATGGTTGAAGAAACCTTGGAGGTGTTTATGGATGACTTTTCAGTTGTAGGTGAGTCATTTGAGTCATGCTTGGCAAATCTGAGTATGGCTTTGCAGCGATGTATGGAATTCAATCTGGTGCTAAATTAGGAGAAGTGCTATTTTATGGTTAAGAAAGGCATTGTTCTCGGGCATAAGGTCTCTGAAAATGGAATTGAAGTTGATCGAGATAAGATTGAAGTTATCGAGAGACTACCACCTCCCATTTCTGTGAAGGGGGTTTGTAGTTTTCTCGGTCATGCTGGTTTTTATCGGAGGTTTATTAAAGACTTCTCCAATATTGCAAAACCATTATGCAAACTTTTGGAGAAGGAGGCAAAGTTTTAGTTTGGTGAAGATTTCTTGAAGGCATTTGAATGCCTCAAAGGAAAGTTAGTTGAAGCCCCAATTATTGTAGCACCCGATTGGTCTCTACCTTTTGAAGTTATGTGTGATGCAAGTGGTGTAGCCTTGGATGCTGTACTTGGTCAGAAAAGAGAAAAGCTATTTCATACAATCTACTACGCAGTCAAGGCCTTGAATGGAGCACAGAAGAACTATACCGTTACTGAACAAGAGCTTCTAGCGGTTGTTTATGCTTTCGAAAAGTTCTGTGCTTACTTGTTGGGAACCAAGGTAGTGGTTCATACAAATCATGCGGCTCTAAGATATCTAATGTTAAAGAAGAATGACAAGACAAGGCTAATTAGGTGGGTGTTACTGCTTCAAGAATTTGATTTCGAGGTAAAAGATAGAAGAGGTTGTGAAAACCAAGTAGCTGATCATCTATCTAGACTTGAGACTGAGCACACAGTGCAAACCGACCTTGATATTGATGATGCATTCCCTGATGAAGAGATTCTAGCAACTATGGTGGAAAACTTACCGTGGCAGATTTTGCTAACTACGTGGTAAGCGAAGTGATTCCTGAGCATCTCTCCTTTCATCAAAAGAAAAAGTTCATGCATGATGTGAAACATTATTTCTGGGATGAGCCTTATCTTTTTCAATGATGTACTGATGGTATTATTAGGTGGTACATCCCAGATGTAGAGGTGCCTAGCATACTAGAAGTAAGCCATGCTTCCCAAGTTGGAGGTCACCATGCAGGTGATCGGACGGCCAAGAAAGTACTGCAAAGTGGCTACTATTGGCCTTCATTATTCAAGGATGCCTACGATTTTGTAAGAAGATGTAATCAGTGTCAGCGGCAAGGTTCTATTTCAAAGCACCATGAGATGCCCATGTCCAAAATGCTTGAAGTAGAGTTATTCGATGTCTGGGGTATTGACTTCATGGGCCCATTTATGCACTCATTTGGGATGAAATATATCTTAGTTGCTGTGGATTATGTATCCA